>NW_006436812.1:8011926-8022343 GCF_000325575.1 Pteropus alecto
GGGGAGGGTTGTGGTAGCCTCTGCCTGTAGGTGGTGCTAGAGGTAGACTTCGAGGCTGGAGGAATGAAAAAGACACATGACCCTGGGGCAATGGTGATGCTAAAGGTTGGGTGGCTTAAAGGGCTTAAGCCCTCCCACCACTTCATCAGATCTGCTCCAAAGTCATCCCAAATAAACACGTCTTAAATTCGACAGCACCCCTGCTCTCCATCACTGCCTCAGAGCAAACTCTTCTTCCTCTTGTATTTAGATTGCTGTCCTAAAGAGACCTACAGAGAAATTCTGGAACTGATCTTACTTGGTTTCAGAAGCAGAGATCATAAGGCCTAAGGGGCTGCTCTCGCAGATCCAAGACCTGCCTGGCTGACATCCGCACACAGCTACCCACCCACAAAGCTTATCTTTGCCACGCTGACCTCACCCAGCATATAGACCCACAGACAGCATTCTCTGCCCTCACTCGCGGGTTCCTCCTCCCTGCCATATTCCACTGAGAAGAAGGATCCAGGCCTGGACACAGTCCCCTGGTGCCAGAAACTGATCCCACTGGGCCGGGTATCCAGTTCCTTCACTAGGCCACCAGGCTTCTTCAGCTGTGGCTGGTGCCACTGGAGTTCTTTGGGCAGCTCCATCACAACACAGGGTCATGTGGCACAGCAGCTGTCTCACTGAGGGAAGGGCTGCTGCTCGCAGAAGAGGCATTCCACTTCTTTTGTACGGGTCCCCAAGGACAGACATAGGGCTGGTAGGTGAAGGCACAGGGGCCCTTCCCATTGCCAGCAGCTGTCTTGGAAAATAGTGAGTTCCCTATCCCTGATCTTCTCCCCTCAGGTATTAATGTAACTCACCACTCATCTCCTGTGTCACTCAAGCATCACTTTATGAGTGAGACCATCCACGACCACCTTATCTAAAATTGCAAGCCTCCCACTCCATCCCTCTTCCTTGCTCTACTTCCTTAGCACTTATCATCATATATTTTATTAATTTACCTTGTTTATTATCTGTCTCGCACCACTAGAATATAAGCTCCACAAGGGCAGGGATTTTATCTGTTTTGTTCATTACTGAATCCCTTGTATCTAAAATAGTCCCTGGTACCTAGTAGGTGCGCAATAGACATCTCTTGAACACATTCCTCCCAATAACCTTCAGAGGTTACTTATTTTCATCCCCATTTCACAACTATAGAAACTGAGGCACATGAAATAACTGGCCTTAGCGGCAGCCCCGGATTGTCAGTCCCAAGCATCTATGTCCAGGGCCTGTGCCCTTAACTCCGCACTGTACTGCAGTTACAAAATGCTTTTGCACCAGTGTCTGTAACAAGTCTGCAAACAATCAAATTTCCCATCAGTTGGTTATCCTGTAATAGTGTATAAATAGTGGATCTATATGCGCTCGTTTGGAACAATCTCCAAGATATTGCTGAGTGAAAATAGCAAGACGCAGCATATCACATTGCATGTGTTCTTATCTGTAAGAAATAAACAGGATATTTATACACACATAGGTTGAATGAGCAGAGAAATGTTCTGAGGGGATTCTCTAGAAACTGTTGACAAGGTAAAGGGGAGCAGCCCGGGGTTCTCTAGAGGAAGCCTTTGCATTCCATTTTGTATTGCTAGTATTTTAAATCATGCACATGATTTACTTTTTTTTCAGTGACGTAAATCTTCCACATAGTTTAATACTCAAAAGAAGCTACAGGGCTTGCATAAAACATTAGCAGGCCCCTATCATACTTTTTACTCCTAGAGGCAGTGAATTGAGCTCTTTCAGCTGTTCCTTCTGTTTGCCATTCGCTTGCTAAGTCAGGGTTTCTCAGACTTTAAGGAGCATGTGAATCACCTGGGGTCTTGTTAACATACAGGTTCTGATTCAGCTGGTCTAGGGTGGGGTCCAAGATTCTGCATGTCTAATAAGTTCCCAGGTGATGCTGATGCTGCTGGTCCATGGATCATTTTTTTAAACAGTAAGGTTCTAAATAACGTGTTAATACAGCTATTTCTTGATTTTTCTGTTTTTGTTCTTACTTTGTAATATAAAAAAATGAAAATTTAATTTCCTTGTACCCTTGTCCCCCTCTCCCACACACACATCCGGTCCTCATCCTTCCAATGTAATTATAGTCCCCATTTGGTTAAAATCATTTTTAGCATTTATATTATTATGCCTTTATATATAATATTCACAGCTCAGCCATATAGTATACTAAGATTACATTTCTTTATTGAACACAGTTTTGTTTTCCCTGAAGTTAATAATTGCTTCAGTTTTTTTTTCATTTCACCTTCAGTAATGCATTCTCCAACCTGACAAAACTGGAAATCTCTTCTTGGTAGCTTCAAACACATCATATAAGCTACACCTTGGAGCCTCTGTCCTCTTGGACCAATATGGACTGGTTGTTCCATATATTTCCTCAATTAAAAAGACCCAAAAATCGACTGGTAAACTGTTTGTGGCAGGAAGCAGAGAGAAGGGTTCAGAGCCTCAGGTGTGAATTAGGCCTTTATAATTGCTAACTGTACCATATTCTCCCTTCTTCCTTTTAGTGATACCCCACCCCTGCCACAGTTTTATGCATTTGGTTGTGCAGATAGAGACTGAATTTCCCAGTCTCCCTTGCAATTAGGAGACCAACTACTTGCTGACAAAACACAGTGGAAGTGAGGAATGCCACTTCTGCATCACCCCATCTTTCCTCCTTCTTGAGGACTAAAACATGAATATGGTGCGCATAAGCCAGCTTCAACCAAGAGGACCGCATACCTCCAGACTGTTATCTGAAGAGAAATAAAATTCCATCTTGTGATAAAGAAAACTTGGACTGATTCTGGTTTAAGACATAACTTTTTGCACGTGTTGTAATTCACAAGCTCCTCTGGGAAGACCCTGGCATTCTTGACAAAAACGCTTAAGCAACATTCTAATAAACTTTAATTCAAGTAAGACTTCTAGGAAGCAAGCTTCCCATCCACTTAGCGGTCAGTTATACAGGGTGCTAATGACCTGAAATCAGACATTCTTTTGCTCTTGCATCTGGCCAAAGAATATCTAACTATTCTCTTTCCTATAAAAGGTTTCTTTGACCCAGCCTGGTCATAGCTGCTTTCCTCATGGCAAACCTGAAATAAAACTTTGGCATATGCTCCTAATTAGTCAGAAGACTTGTTTGAGCCACTATATTGTGGGGCCTCTTTGTTACAGCAGCTCAGCTACAACCTAACTAATAGGGAGAGAAGGGCCATCTTCCACCCACTCCCACTGGGCAGAGAATTTCCCCCAGGTGGGACCCTTTGCTCTCTGTGCCCCACGTGTGCTGCTCAGCATGTGGCCTGGATTAGATGTGCTGTGTTTGATTTGCATTGGGAAATAATTTTGTTGTATTTGCTTCCCCCTCAGACTACGAGCAAGTTAGGTTCAATCCCAGTGATCATTCTGGTCTTTAGTGAAGGACTTTGACAAATACCAGCCATGTTCAGATGTGCCAAGGGGGAAGGTGTTTTGTCCAAACATTAAAGACGCCTGTGGGAGAGAACCAGACCAGGAGATGGAACTGGACCTTAACTGACCAGTTACTGCGTGCCAGGCATTTTACACACTCTGTTCATATAATTCTCCCAACAAGCCCACAGGTGGGCATTTGTAGTAAGCCTTAGCAGCTTTGCCTGCCTACCATCCATGGGGGTAAAAGAGAATAGAGAAATTAATAAAAACAGGCGGAGCCCTGTGTGGACCACGAATAACAGTGTGCTGTGAACTGAAAGATTAACTCAGCCTTCTGAGCACCTCGGTATTCCATTTCAAGTCTGAACTGGAAAATAAGGGGGAGAATGGAAATTAAATATCAGAGGGGGACTCAAGCCAGGTCTGCCCCACTGTGAAGCTGTACCCTGGAAGCTCCTTGTCTGGCCTGGGACTGGGCCTAGTGTCCACTGGAGCCTGGTTTGGGGAAGGCAAGAGGCCAGGCTGGGGCCTGAGTGGACAGAATGGGTGAGACTTGGCAGTCATCATTCTCCATGTCCTGGTTCCTGGGTTCTGGAGAGCCACAGTGCTAGGCTTGGAACCCAGCAGATGGTCCGAGCATTTCCAGCCAGCCAGGCATGAGCCCTGGGTCCGTGGAGAAAGGCATGGGATTTTTGGGAAGCAGGCAGGGCCTCTCCAAGGTCAAGACATGTCAGGCCTTTTTCATTTTTGGAGGCTCATTGTGTACTGGAAGCATTAAGAAATACCGAGAACAGCATTGTGAGGACTTGGTGTATCATAAATGTTTATGCTTGCCTAATTAACACTCTTAACACACACACACAAATACAGTGCAATACATTTGTTCTGTTCACAAGATAATTACAGGATTCATAAACAATGTCGACTTGGGCAGAGGTGTGGGGAGGATGTGGTCTGCAATGGAACGTGCTCTTAATGCCCCTTGAATGTTCTCGGTTCTAAATCCTGTGAGAGAAACAGTCTGAATTTATAACTGAATGTATAACTGTACATAGAAATAATATCAGAAGCTTATATTTAATTCTGTTCAAGAACGTGAGGCCTAGGCCAGATTGTCCCCAAGCCTAAGACGTGTCTGTGAGGCCAGCCTGAGCCTGGAAGGCTGACCGGGCTGAGGCCAACCCCAAGTGGTGGGCAGGGAAAGCCTCCCCCAGGCCCAGAAATACCAGAACCAAGAGCTACAGGCCTGACTCCAGCCCCCCAAATCTGGTGGGGCTGCCCCTGCTGGCTCACCTCGGACCCATAGGTCCGGCAAGGGCCAGGAAAGGCCACCGTCTCTCTTGAGGAAGGAAGCAGGGTGCAAATGTCTGCTCCAAGATGCTAGTGACTCTAATCTTTCCTCTGCAGGCTGGAGACAGAAAGGGGCAGGGGTGGGAGAGGGGAAAGCAGAGTCCCAGGCTCTTATGAACTGGGTCTGATACTCCACCCCCCACACCCCTAGCCCAAGAGCCAGGCCCAGTCACCCAAACAGGAGACAGAAAGAGCTCCACAACCACTGAGAATTAAAACCTATCGATTTTCCCCATTAGCTAGAGAACGCCATCAGAGTGCATTAAAACCAGGCAAAGCATCAGCATCATGAATAATTAACATCCAAAAATGACAACCCCATGGGGCCCAGGGGAGGGGGAAAGGGGTGCCTGGAGGCCTGGGGCACCCTGACACCTTCTGACTCCCATTCCAGGGAGCCACAGCCTGGCCTCCCCTTCCTCCCCTCCGCCTCCTCCTCACTGAGTCCTCACTCTTACTCTTGTCCCTTGTCCTCTTCCTCAGAGAAACACCAAGTCTCTGAGGCACGAGACCCTGGCTGCCTTAGAGCAGGGAAGACAGAGCACTGAGATGAAAGTCAGGAGAGCCCAGCTCTGCTGTGTGTCCCTATGTGACCTCAGGGGAGTCCACCCTCTCTGGATTGGCTGGCCTCTAGCTAAAGCTCTAGGTCTGTGGCTCTAGAGAGGGACAGTGACTGGCCCAAAGCACACGGCAAGTCTGTAGAGAGCCCACACTGGAACCTGGGACCCCTAAGTCACCACCCCCAGCCTAGCCTATGGGAGCCTTTGTGCAAATCAGAAAAAGTCACACCCTTTGGACAGACTTTCAAATAAGGCACTCCTCTGGGCGGACCTATTAGAAAAAAGTAACCCCCACCTACATTGTCACAGTTCTAAAGTTAAAAGGCTCGGCAGAGCAGAGGTGGGTGGCTATGGGTCCCCACTCACCATCTCCCTGGACACCCTGTGCCGTGTATGCAGCCTAAACAACTGAATGTGGGGTTCTGTCCCCAGTCCTCACCTTTTCCTGGCCAAGAAGGCCCAGATCTGCCCTTCCAGCTAGTGGAATTCAGTTCAACTAATACAGGTGTTTCCTTCCAAGGCTCTCCTCCTCCCTCAGCTCCTCAGCTAACCCAAGTTCCCTCTTGCATCCTCCCCCCACCCCACACCCACCCATCCTTCCTCCTTGGAGCCCTGGGAGGGCCAGCACGGGAATGAACACCTCCTACATCTCCGACCGTGTCACCTCAGTCTTCTCCCCACAGTGCACTGTCCACCCTTTTATGTCTCAGGTCCTTTGCATACATACTTAGTTCTCTCTGCTGGCGATGTCCCCTGGAAAACTCTACTTACTCTTTAAGGTTCAGCTGGAAGACCTTCTCCTCTGCTCCTCCCTCTCTTCCTCAAACATGCCAACTAGTTCTTGACTCTGAGCCCTTGCACCTGCTGATCCCTCTTCCTGGGCTGTTCTCCCTCCAGATCTGGCCGGCTCCTCCTCCTCCTGCAGGTCACAGCTCCAACATTACCTCCCCCAGAGGTCTTCCCTGAGCAGCCTGTCAAACCACCTCCCCAGCATGAGCCGCTCACATCTCCCTGTTTTATTTTTTCGTAGCACTTTTCACCATCAGTTTATTTGTCCTTTCTTTGCTGATGCTTCCGGGCCACTGTGAATGGTCGTGCATGTTGTAACTTGTAGAGGAGGTGAGTAGGGCTGAAACCCAGCCTGCGATCCACACTATAAGCTGGTTCTCCTGGGCCGTGCCTGCCTGGAGGGAGCGTCCGTTCCTAAGTCACCCTGGGGCACCTTGTAGACAGACTGTGGGCCCACTGGCCTCCTGTTGTGACATGCAAGCCCAGTAAGGCAAGGGTAGTGTCTGCCCTCTTCATTGCCGGTGCCTGGCATATAGCAGGTCTCAACAAACATATTCAAGCAAACAAATTCTCAGATTCCTCCATTCCCACCCTCTTCCCACACTCCTCAACGGAATAAATGGCTGTGTGTAGTGCATCTCTGGGTCTCACAGGCTCTGTATGCAGTTCAGCTGGGTGGGTCCCACAGGGAGCCAGCCACGGAACTGTACCCAGAGTCAGGGATGCTGTTTGTTAAGGGAACGCAGCGGCGGGCGGGGAGGGAGGGAGGAGTGCGAGGGGGGAGCCCCATGAGCTGAGGGGTGGATGTGAGTGGAGGTGTCCTGGGGATGCTCCCTGGAGCTCAGAGTCCTGCCCATCCCAGGGATGCTGCCCTGAGCCCCCAGTCTCACCTGGCTCCCTGGAATGCCTTCGGAGGGTTCGGACAGCCAGGACACTCTGACCAAGATCCAGATGCTGAGTGCTGCACAGAGACTCGTGGGCGGGCGGGAGGCGGCATCTGAACGTCCTGCGGAGGCGGCCAGGCTCAGGTGGGGGCGGAACCGAGGCACCGCCCTTCCCTCTGCTCCCTGTGGCCACCCACTCTCCCCTCGGCCTCCCAGCTCTGGCAGGGAAGGAGTTAACCTCCCAGCTTCTCAGCGTGAATGTGGAGCTATTAATACCCACAGCCCAGCCAGTCTGCTGCCGGAGCAGCCACTGGAGTCGGAGGGAGCAGAGAGCACAGGCAGCAAGCTCCAGGCTCTAGCTGAAGCAGGAGCTGGAGCTAGGACTCCAGGGGCCAGAAGTTTTCTTGGAGACAGCGTGGGCACTGTGCCAGCCTCACCTGGTCCTGTCCTCGCTCACCTTTCAGCTTCAGGTCCTGACCCTCCCCCCTGGAGGCCACCCATGTTACCCACCCCAGCAGAGAAGAACAAACTTTCTCAGGGAAACCACCTCTACTGCCCCTTGCTGGCTGGATGGTGAGGAGCAGATGCCTGGACAGACAGATGAACAGATGGACAGGGTACCTGAGAGCCTGTCCTTTCAGTCTCACCTCTGACAGGCGGCAGCAGAGAGGGCAGCTGAGGGGCCTAGGGCTCCACAAGGGACAGCGAGGGACCCTGCTGGACCTTTGTCCACCAGCAAGCCACCTCTGAGTCCAGGCCACTTGGAACCTGCTTCCCAAGGCCAAGCCCTGTGGCTGGAAGTCCTGTGGGTCAGGACAGGAATCCCCATCAGACAGAGCCACAGGCTCTTCCACCCACCGAGACAACGGGTAATCTGAGTGAAAAGGCACAGGTGGCAGGTGGGCAGGCGCGGGGCCCTGAGGCTAACAGGCTGCTGACCCTGGAGCACTCTGGCTCAGGGACCCCTGCCCAGACCGGGGACAGTGATGCCGAGGCCGCCTCCAGTCACCCCTGCCCTGTCCTGGAGTTGCCTCCAGCTTGGCCCCTGGGCTGCGGATCAGAGGATGTGCCAGCCTTCTGCTTCATCTGCTTCCACAGGGAGGAGGAGGAGGAGCTGCTGGAAGAGGTCCCACTGCAGAGGTCAGTGCCCGTGGTGGGCAGTGGGGGGACAAGGTGAAGGCACGAGGTTCAGGCTTGGGCCCCTCAGTGCATGGCAGACCTGCTTCTGAGTCTCTTGGTCCACTGTTTACCGCCCACCACCACCTCCCTGCACCAGACTCTCAGATCTCTCACCAGGTTGTCACCACAGCCTCGTCCCTGTCTCTTCCATCCTGGCCCCGCAGTGACCTCTCTGTCCTCTCCCGTTGTGGTCATGTTCCCCCTGCTCAGAGCCCTCCGTGGCTCCCAGCTCCCACAAGATGAAGTCGGTACTCGGCTGTGCATTCAAGGCCTTTGTAATTGAACCAACCCCACCCAACTCGTCTCACTCCGCTCCACTATATTCAGTCCCAATGAAACTCTGCCCAGATTTTCCTTCCCCAGCTACCCTCCACCCAGGCCCAGCTGCAATGCTTCCTCTTCCAAGAAGTCCTCCAGGAAACCCCTGCCCCACCCTGAGCTGAGAGCCACCTTTTCTCCCTGCACTGAGATGACAGCTGATAGTGTTGAGTCTCTGTTGAATTAATAAGTAAAAATGTCTCTGTATGTATATGCTGTGTGTATAAGGTGCCTGTGAGTGTATGTGTTGGTGTGTGCGTGTGTGAAAGAAAGGGAGAGGTAGGGAATGAAGGATTGTGTGACTGTGTGATTGGGTATTTGGGAGTGAGTGTATGTGATTGGAGTGTGCATGCATGCTTGTGGGAGCGGGTCGGAGGTCTATGTACCCATGCGGGAGAGGGGCTGTGCACTGTGCCCAGGTGGGGGTTCAGGCCCTAGGAACCATTGTCCCTTTGCCAGCTCTCCCCACCCCCACTTGCAGGGAAGCCCAGGCTCTGGCCAAGTGCATTACCCAAGCTGTGACCACAGGCTTTCAAAATGGATGGAATATCTGCGGGGGAGACAAGGGTCACCTCTGCTCTGGCCCAGCCAGCCCACACCTCCGTCACCACCTGAGTCAGCACTGCCCTGGGCGGGGTGAAGGGCAGGCTCAGGGCCAACCCAGGTGCCCCATCCAGGCCTGTTGCAGGAGGGTGGGGATATGGGCTCCTGCAGGCTGAGCCAGCTTCCTCCCTGAATCTGTTAGACCCTGGGTCTACAATTTTCTCTCTGTGGACTTTTGTCTCCTCATCTGTGAAATGGGGGGCTACTTCTGCCACAGTTATCAGTTCATCATTCATCAGTGACTGAGCACCCACAGAGTGCCAGGGCCCGCAATGGGGCCTGGAGCCCCTGCCCCAGCCCTCACCGGGTCACAGCCTGCTGGGAGAGACAGCAAGCAAACACATCAGTTTAAAGGGTAATGGGTACCTTGATGGGCGTGGGTGCACTGTGCTCAGGGACTCAGGGAAAGACTGACCGCCTCGGCCCGAAGGAGCCCTGCAGGTCTGTCTTACAGTCAGACCAAGTCAGGAGCCTCAGTGCTATAGATCATGGATGTGCAAGTGCTTCTTGAACTCCAAAGCAATGGACTCCAGAAAGCATCACTATTTTTATAGTCGGAGCTCAAAATGCTGTTGAATGAATAAATGAATATGACATGAGGAGATAGGACATCAGAATCATCTGAGTTGATTGGTACATATACACACTCCTAGGCCCTGACCTGGAGACTTTGCAGCCTCAGGTCTTAGAGGAGATGTATGTGTAAAATTTTAATCTGTCACCCCAAGTTAGCAACTTGAGCAAACTAACATTTGGAAAACTCCAGAATGAGAAAGGCACATGCCTTAGGATCAGGCAGCCATGAGATCCTGCTCTCCTCCCTCATCTCCTCCATCTTCCACCTCCAACTTTGGAGATCACCCCTGTAAAGGATGCCCCTCTGCCTCCTGCTCTGGCAGTATGATGGCCTGTGTTTGCAGGAACCAGTCTCCTTTCCAGCTGGTGGCCACTGGCCCTTTAAGGCCTATGGAGGGGACACAGCCAGGCTGGGCAGAGACAGTGACCACAGGTGCCAGGTGGTGAAGCTAAAAATACTGAGTGATGTGGACGCCCAGGCTGCAGGAGCCAGGCAGTGCTTGCTGAGGAAGGGGGAGGGAAGGCTCTGGAATGCTTCTGTCCTAGTAGAGGAGGGGCAGCGGGCAGTGAGGCTTGGTGGGGTCACCTTGGGGGCTTAGAGGAGCCTCTCCCGACCCTGCTCCTGTTAACCTTTGTCCAGCCTCCAGAAGGCTCCAAGATTCACTCTCAATAGTGGGCTGCCATGTTGGCAGCCCTGGGGTGATT
>NW_006436812.1:8022452-8039339 GCF_000325575.1 Pteropus alecto
TCTGTAAAGTTTAAAAGTTGGACTTTCTCAGGCACTTTAAAGGACAGAGAGGCAATGGGGGGTGCAGGTGACCAGTTCACTCATTTTTGGATTCAACGGACTTTTCCCGAGGCCTTCTGGGGACTGGACATTGAAGCCACAGAGAAGAATATGACACAGGCACTTCCCTGCAGGAGCCTAGTGAGGACAAGACAGTGCACTGGAACAGTGACATGCAGTGTGACGTGCTGGAATAGAGGTGTGAGCACTGTGCCCTCAGCTTCTGCTGTGGGATGATGCCAGAAACCGCCTGCAGAGAACACATCTGCATTTGATGAAAACTTGTCAGCAAAAGCATCACCCGCAGTGTTGCTCACCAGCCACCTACATAAGGTGCTTTGATGTATTAATTAAGACGAGCTAGCTGTTGATAAATAAGCCTGGAAATCATAATGGTTTGACTGAGTAGAGCCTATATCCTGCTTAGACAAAGTCTAGGGGGGTTGGAGGTGCGACTCTGCCCGCCTCCCAAGCGACTCAGGCACCTCCCATCTTGTGACTCTGTCATCATCCTCTGCAGCCACTGGCAGATGAAGAAGAAAACAAGGATCACATGTGAAGTTCTTATGAGCTAAAGCTGGAAGTGGCCCACTTCGCTTCTGCCCACACTCGCTGGCCAAAACAGCTAATTGCACAAGAAACTGGGAAACATAGTCCAATTGTGACAAGCTCATAGGGTTCTTATGAAAATAAAACATCATTTGGTATACATGAAAGCACCAGGCACATAGTAGGTGTCCAGTGCATTCGTTCGTTCATTCATTCATTCATTCATTCGTCTATCTGTTCATCCCGCAAATTTCACTGAGCACTCTCAGTGGGCTAGCACTAGAAACTGGATAGTGAAAAAATACCATTCCCGTTCTCATGGGGCTCACGTCAAATAGCGGAGCCAAACGAAACACGAGTAAACAAATGAATATGATCATCCATGTTCGAATCCCACCGTAAAGGACAAAACCTGAGGGACGGTGGAGGAGGCACCCACTTTGCATAAGGTGAACAAGGAAAAGTAGGGACATTTCACCTGAGACCTAAAGAATGAGAGGGAGCTGGGCGGAATGGATGTAGGAACAGCCAGCAAGAACGGAGAGTGGAGAGGCCCAGAGGCAGGCTGGAGATCGGTGAATGTGAGGAAATATCAGGTCAGCGTGACTAGAACAGAGCGAATCATGGCGAGTGTGTCACCGGGTGATGGGGAGAGATCGCATAGGCTTTGTGGGCCGTGGGGAAGAACGTGGATTTTCTCTGGATGGGACTGGGAAGTCTTTGGAGGCTTTTAAGTGAGGAAAGCAATATAATGATTGACATTTTAAATGGTCCCTCCGGCAGCTCTGGGCAGAATGGGTATGGGACACCATTGTGGAGGTCATGGTGATGATGGAGGGGGCATGGTGGTGGCCTGGACCAAGGTGGGCCTTACAGATAGAGGAGGTAGATCTATTTAGAAGGCAGAATTTGCTGATGGGTTAGAGGAAGAAGGGAATCTGGGGTTTCCGGGTTGGATAAGTGCGTGGATGATGGGAAGGCTCAGGGAGGGGAAGAGGTGTGGTTAGAAACTCAAGGATTCTACCATGGATATTTTCAACTTGAGAAGCATGTGAGATGTCTAAGAGTCTGGAGAGCAAGTCTCTTGACTGGCGAGAGACTCTCAGAGACATCAACTAAAGATGGCATTAAAAGCCATGAGGTCGCACTGGAGAGAAAGGGGAGGGAGGAGGCCCAGGGCTGAACCCTTGGAGCTCCACAATTTTGAGGTCACATGAAGGAGGAGCCATGAGGATGGAAGATAAGGAGCAGCTGACAAAGTAGGGAGAGAACCGGGGGTGTGGACAGTCATGGAAAGCGAGAGAAGAGCATCTGAAGGAGGAGAGAGAGGACAACTGGCTTCAAAAATGCCGAACAGTCCAGGGGGAAAAGGATGGATCAAGAGACAAAGAAAAAAGTGTCTTGGAGGGTGGAAACAAAAGCAGATGCCGGGGAGACTTCTGGTTAAAGATGGTGGACCGAACATACAGTAGTCCCCCTGATCTGCAGTTTCACTTTCCTGAGGTTTCAGTTACCTGCAGTCAACCACGGTCCAAAAATATTAAAAGAAAAATTCCAGGAAAGAACAATTCACAAGTGTAAATTGTGCACCATTCTGAATAGTGTGATGAAATCTTGTGCCATCGTGCTCCGTCCCGCATCACAGTGCTTTTGTTCAAGTAACTCTTCTTTTACTTAATAATGGCCCCAAAGTGCAGGAGTAGCAATGCTAGCGATCCAGATATGCCAGAGAGAAGCCATAAAGTCCTTCCTTTAACTGAAAAGGTAAAAGTTCTCAACTTAAGGAATGGGGAAAAAAAAAAAAAGCATGCCGAGGTTGCTATGATCTATGATAAGAACGAGTCTTCTATTCATGAAATTGTGAAGAAAGAAAAAGATGTGTGCTAGTATTGCTATTACACCTCCAACCGCAAAAGTTACAGCCTTGGTGCATGATAAGTGCTTAGTTAAGGTGGAGAAGGCATTAAGCACGCGGGTGGAAGCCAGGAGCTGAAAACGTGTTCCTATGGACGGCAAAGTGTCGCGCCAGAGAGCATTAAGATTGCATGAAGACTTCAGCAAGGGGTCTCCTAAAACAAGTGACAGGACCATGTACTGCAAGTAAGGGATGGCTGCACAGACTCGGGAATAGGTTTGGACTGAAAAATATAAAAATTGCCAGAGAAAGAGACCATATTCACATAACTTTTATTATAGTATATTGTTACAACTTCTATTTTATCAGTCGTAATTGTTGTTAATCTTAGTGGGCCTCATTTATAAATTAAACATTATCACAGGTATGTATGTATAGGAAAAAACTCAGCATATTTTAGTACAATCTGCAGTTTCAGGGATCCACTAGGGGTCTTGGAAAGTATCCCTGCAGATAAGGGGAACGACTATAGGTGAGTCTTTTGTTGCCGCCTTGACAAATTACCACAAAGTTAGTTACTTAAAGCCAAAGAAATTTATCATCTTACAGATTATATGTCAGAAGTCCCACAGGTCTCACTAGGTTAAAACAAGGTGTTCACAGGGCCACTCTAGGAAGTTCTTTCTGAAAGAGTTTTCTGGAAGCTCTAAGGGAGCCTCCATTTCCTTGTATTTTCTAGAGGGCACCTGTATTCCTTGGCTCGTGGCACCCTCCCTCCAGCAAAGTGGCATCTCTCTGGCCCTCCTCTCATAGCTTTGTCTCTGACCGCAGCTGGGAAAGGTACTCAGCTATTCATGCTTCGTGTGATTAGATTGGGCTCACCTGACCAATCCAGGATCCATCTCAAGGTCCTTAACCTTAATCACATCAGCAAAATCCCTTTTTGCCCTATAACGTAACATACACATAGGTTCTGGGGATTAGGACACAGACATTCTAGTGGGCCATCATTCTGCCTACCACAGTGTGAATCAGCAAGAACTAATATAGTGAAAAGGAGACGACAGCAACAAATTTTGAATCTGGAGGGCAGAAGTACATGTGGTAAGTGATTTAGCAGCCCGCTGACCTTGCAATTGAAATGGACCCTAAACTTGGACTGAGAGAAGCCAAGAGGCACCAGAGTTTACCCCCCACAAAGCTCCCAAAGGCACGGGTGTTAAAGGACTAAGTACCCCTGAAACTGGAGTAAAGTTGGGGCCAAAAACCGGAGCATTGGTCTAAGAAGGGCTTTAATCCTCAGATTTCCTTCTCCACTCAGCACAGCTGGGTAGCTGCCCCTCCCCCACTCCAACAAAGACTGAAGTTCGTTCTCCAGAGAGGAGAAAATGCAGGGTCTCTGAACCAAGAACACAGCATGACAAGGGGGGAGTCACATGCCCAACCAGGGGTTTATTGGAATGCGCCATCCTGCACACGAGAAGCCCTGCCCCTCCCCGCCATCACCTGGGACCTTCTTCCCCATCTTGGCTTCCAAGATAGTGAAGTCAGGACCGAAGTCTCCAGACAGGACACGCCAGAGTTTATTCCCTTCAATCTCTGAACATATCAAAGATGGATATTTTGTTACATTGTTTCATTTTCTGTTTTTTATTTTGTTTTAGTTTTCTTCTCCCTTCATGGTTTCTATTTCCTCCAAACTGCTTTTTTTTGTTGTTTTGTTTGTATTAGTCCTTTTCTATCTTAGAGTCTAACACACCAAGAAAAGAACACCTAAATAGGTTGCCAGTCCGGATTTCCCAAAGAAATGGCCCAACTCCAACTCTCCGTACTGAACCCCTGAGTCAGCCAGCTCTCCCGCTCCCAGCATAGCTCAGCAGCTTGCTTTTATAAATTGGTTTTTTTTTAATTCTTTCATCAAGGTACAATTATAGTGAAATGCAACAGTCTTAAGTGGTCAGTTTATTGAGCTTTGACCAATGTATATAACTGTGTAACCCATACCTCACTCAAGACATAGAACATTTCCATCTCTCCAGAAAGTTTCGTCGTGCCCCAGTCAGCACCTCCCCCACTACACACACACACACACACACACACACACACACACTCACACACAGGCAGCCGATCAACCGATATTCTATTCTATGGGCTCCTTAAATCACTTGAATGGGCAGATAACCAGAGATCATCAACATTTGAGAAAAACTTCTAATATTCAGAGGCCAAAGAAAAATAAATAGAAAAACAGAATTTGGAGGAAACAGAATATGCAGGGAAAAGAAAACCTAAAAATAAAACTATTATTACTATATTCAAATTTAGGAAAATATAGTGTACCTATAAAACAAAAATTAGATTCTATTTTGAAAAAAAAACCAGCAAGAATAAACAAAATTAAAAAGTTAAGAATATCATAGCAGAAATGTAAACATTTCAAGGGGATCAGCAAACTATGGCCTGCAGAGCAAATCCAGCCTCTCCTACTTTTTAAAAAAAGTTTTATTCGAACACGGCTACATGCATTCATTCATATACTGTCTATGGCTGCTTTCACATTAACAAAGTTGAGCAGTTGTGACAGAGACCACAAGGCCCACAAAGCCTCTAATATTTATTGGACCCTTTACAGAAAAAATTTGTTAACCCCTAGTTTAGAAGATAAAGTTGAGGAAATTTTCCAAAAAGTAAAGCAAAAAGATAAAGATGCATGTGTCAGTTTGCATCCTCCAGTAAACAGATGCTGAGATGGAGCCAGGAGTTCAAGGAGTCATGGGGAGCTGATGCCTGTGAAAATTAAAGGAGGAAGAAGCAGGATTGGGCAAGGAGAGTCTTCAGACCACAATGTAGATGCGACACCTGTGAAATAAACAAGAGGGAAACAGATCTGGGTAGGGAGAGCCTGACTTTGATGATGATCAACAAAGTCTTAGCCAACCCACTGGGATCCCCAGAGCAAAGACTGTCCATTAGAGGAGCCCCACATGGGGCAGAACTGGCCAGGGCCTAATGTATCAACTGTGCTCATTCACTGGCTGGGACTGCCCAAGAAGACCTTGGTCTTAGCTGCATTGCTGTGGTGAATCTCAAAGCTGTTGATGCAGGACGGGCTAATTCCCCCAAGTGAGGACTCAAGCCCTACACCCTACACCCACCTAAAGAGAGTCCTTGACTCTATGCAGGAAAGAATTCAAGTACGAGCCACAGTTAGGGACAAAGGAAAGTTTACTAGGGGAGGTAATAATGCTCCACAGACAAAGACGTAGTCTCCTCTCAAAAACAGAGAGGAATTCAGTTTAAATCTTTTCCTTTCCAGGTACGGGTCTGCAGCATTAAAGGCACGGGGAAGTAGTTGTTAGTGATCTCAGGAGGAATCTTCCGCATGCTGATCAGCTAGTTCCCAATGTCTAGCAGCACGTAGCAGGCTCTGAATACAACCTGGTGTAATTTTTAGTCGATTTGTATAGTTCTCGTGCCTCTTACCTACATTACTGTCAGCCAACTGCACTCCTTGCTTTGAGAGACAAATTTTTTTTGAAAGAAAAACCCAGTGGGCCACCTCCATGGCTGCCACAATGTGGAAAACAGAGGAGAGGATTTAGACAATGAAATACTTCAAATATTTATCAGAACAGACCTGAGTTTTCACATTGGAAGGTCCAACGAAAGGGTAAAAATAGACCCACACCAAGGCCGGTCACCAGTAAACTTCAGAATACAGGAACAAGAAGGACATTCTACAAGATTCTACAAAGGATCAAGAATTATAATGGCATCGGACTTCTCAACAACAGTCTTGGAAAACAGAACACAAGGGAGCTGTTTTCAAAGTATAAAAGAAAATGATTTCCAGCCTAGAATTCTATACCTAGCCAAACCATTAATAAAGCAAGGGTAGAAAAAAGGTCTTTTCAGATTTACAAAATCTGAAAAATTTTACCTTCCATGCACCCTTTCTTAAGGAAGCTACTGAAGGGTGTGTCCCATTAAAAATAAGGGGGGAAAAAACAAGAAAGAGTAAGACCTAGGACGCAGGAAACGGGAAGCCAACACAGGAGAGAAGTAAAGGGCATCTCTCAGATGATGGTAAAGTGTGGGGGAAGGAGGTTGAGGGGGGAGTCCCGGGCAGCATCTCTGGGTAGCAGACCTGGAGGGCAGGCAATTCACATTGGAATAATTCAGTAGGCTCTAGAAAAGATTTCTTCAAAGAGATGAAATTATGAATACATAATGTGTTTGAACTTTTGAGAGATATATGCAACTTGAGAGAATGTGGGTTGAATTAGCCATAAACACAAAAAAAACAAGCCTCCCTGAAAAAAAGTTATTAAACCTAAGAAAACAAAACTTTTGTTCAGAAAAGGAAAACAAATTTTAAACTTCTGCTCTGCAAAAGACATGCTTAAGAGAATGAGAAGACAAACCGTAGAATGGAAAAAAAATATTTGCAAAAGACATCTGATCTGATGAAGAACTATTTATCTGATAAAGGACTGTTATCCAAAATACACGAAGAACTTTTAAAACTCAACAATAAGAAAACGAACAATTAAAAATTAAAAGCTCTGAATAGATACCTCATCAAAGATGATATACAAATGTCAAATAAGCATATAAGAGATGCTCAACATCACATGTCATTAGAAAATAGCAAATTACAACAATAAGATACCACGGCGCACTTATTACAATACTTAAAATCCAAAATACTGACAATACTAAATGCTGGTGAGAATGCAGAGCAACAGGAACTCTCAATCATTGCTAGTGAGAATGCAAAATGATACAGCCACTTTGGAAGACAGACTGACAGTTTTCTACAAAGCTAAACATAGACTTACCATATGATCTAGAAATAGCACTCCTTGGTATTTACCCAAATGAATTGAAAACATATCCACACAGAAACCTGCACATAAATTTTCATAGCAGCTTTATTTGTAATTGCCAAAAATTTGTTGAAATGTCTTTCAACAGGTGAATAGATAAATAAATTATGGTACATCTATTCAATATTAATAAAAAGAAATGAATTATCAAGCCACGAAAAGACATGGTGTAACCTTAAATACATATTGCTAAGTGAAAGAAGCCAACCTGAAAAGTTTACATACTGTATGATTCCAACTACATGACATTCTGAAAAAGCCAAAGCTATAGAGACAGTAAAAAGATCAGAGGTGGCCTAGGGCTTGTGGGGAGGGAGGGGAAGATGAACAGAGGACCACAGGGGATTTTTAGAGGGGTGAAACTATTCTGTATAATACTATAATGGCAGGTCCATGACACTTTGTATCTGTCAAAACCCATAGAACTGAACGTACAACTCAGAGTGAGTAAACTGAGGACTTTAGTTAATAATATTGTATCTATTTGGTTGGCCAGTTGTAACAAGTGTACTACACCAATGCCAGACGGGAAAATTGGGGGGACAGGGCGGTATATGCATTTTCTGTTGAATTGTTCTGTAAACGTAAAAAGTGCTCTAAAAAATAAAGTCTATTATGATAAAGGGGAAAAAAAAGGAAAGAAATCATAGCATTCCACGTAAAGCTGTAAATAACGTTTCCACAATGTGTAAGCCCTACCAACCTTACCAATATTATGATGCCTCTGTTTTGCGAGAGTGGGAGACAGGAAGTGTGTGTGAGGGGGGCCCATGCAAGGGAGTTAACCTTCAGCTTCCAAAGTGGGGTGTTGATAAGCAAAGCCTAAAACTGGAAAAGGAGCAATGTAAACATGCTATGTAGGAAACACAGAGGTAAAAATTACTGAAAGAGTTGAAATGATTGTCTTTAAGAAATGAGAAATAGGAGGAGGGGTTGCCCATGTTTCTTGACTCTAAGCTATGGGCATATTTAATTTAAATTAAAAAAATACAAAAGGAAAGTGGAAATAACAATAAGAACAAAAGAGAGCTGGGGAGGTGGCAGAGCAGAGCTGAGGAGCCGGCTCTACCAAGAAGCTTTGCCATGGGAACGGTCCTGGCAAAAGAACGAGGATAGTACAGTGGAGGGGGCCAGTGGGGGGGGGGGAAGAGGCCTCCGAAGGAGAAGGTCCTCTGCCTCTGAAGCAGGTGGGAACAGGTGAGGAGTGAAGAGCCAGGTGGGTTTGTGCTTTGCTGGCAGGAGGCGATGGAACTGCATCTGATGCATCTGTCTTCTCAGTAAAGGAGGAGCCACAGTTAGAGGAGGGAGCAGAGAGTCATCGGAGACCTTGCCACTCAGGGAGGATGCGCTGTACAGACCAGCAGCATAGGCACCACCTGGTTAGATGTGCAGAATCTCGGGCCTCCTCAAGATCCCTAGGAGATTGACAGGCAAATTAAAGTCCGAGTGTCCCTTTGAGACCATGAATTAGAGGGGAAACTGCCAACCTGGTGTGGGACACTCTGAGCAGTGTTGGCTTGCTCAGTGCTGGCAGAGAGCAGGCAGTGGTTGGCACTTTGCCAGGCAGGTACCACAGCAGGAGAGGTAGGCACGGGAGGAGGTTTTCCAGGGAGCAGTTATGGTGATGGTGGGCTGGGCCCAAGCAGCGTGAGGTGGACAATGGCAGCAGAAAGGGGCTGATGGACAGTGAGAAAGTAATGGGGAGGTCCATGAGGTCAAAGAGCTATTACATGTGGGTACCAGAGCAAGTGATGAAGAGGATGTGGGGGGGGGACATGAAGGGGGTGACCAAAATAGAGACCTCAGAGTGTGAGGTGTGTGGGGGGTAATTACGAGGTCTTGGGGTGAGCCTGGGAGTAGCAGAGGTCAGGGGACTGGGAGGCCTGCTGAAAGCCGTCTGAGATCAATTCTGCCCTCCCTGATGAGGCTTGTACCTTGCATATCTAAAGATGGTAAGATGTGACTGATTCATTTGTTCTGGGTGTGGCCTGGGCATCAGAATATTTTAAAGCTACATTACAACGCGTAGCAGAGTTTGAGAACCATGGGTGTAGACAGAGACCCAAGCTCTAACAGAAAGAGCCGAACAGGGGAACAACAAGAAGGCATCCTGGGGTTGGCATAGCAACAGGAGTCTGACCAGGAAAAGCAGCCTTGAGTGGAGCAGCTGGATGGGGCTGCATGTCCCAGGTTTGAGATGAACGGAATATAGAGACGTCATGGGCGGTCTTCCCCTGGAGAACTAGAGAGTAAACAAGGTGTGTTGTGGTGTGTGTGTGTGTGAAAGAGAGACAGAGACAGAGAGAGAAAGACAGAGATACAGAGAAAGACAGAGACAGAGACAGAACCCAGTGCTTGCTTGGGCAGCACACACACTGAAAATGAGACAGAACCCAGTGCCTAACTGCTCATCGTCCGTCCTGCACTTTGAGGGAACGGCCACTGGAGGGAGTTCTGTGCTCACACAAACGGGTGTGGCCCGGGCGGGCAGCCCTTGGCCTGGCTCTGGCCTCTTTCTGACAGCTTCCACATTCAATGTTCAGATTTTGCAGGCACACACCCTGGGTTTAACTTCAGATCCCACTACTTCCAAGTCCCTATGACCTTGGTCAGGTTACCTGACCTTTTTGCGACTCAGTTTTGTCGGTGGTAAAATGGGCCAGGAGATTGAGGTCATCGAGAGGATGAATGAGGTCAGCCAGTGAAGCCCCGGCCACACTGGGAAACAGCTGACCCACGTGATGGTGGAGGAGTCTTTGCCGCTTCCCCTGTCTCTCTCTGCTTCTTGTGCAGCCCCTCAGCCCAGCCCTGCCCAGACCAGATCCCAGGAGAGAAATGGGTTGGGGAGGAGCAGAGGCAGGATCCCAGGTGGCCTCTAAGGCAGGGACCCGGTGGAGCCCAGGCAGCCCTTCCTGGTCAGTCTTGCTGGCACTCTTGTCTTGCAGCAAACCTCACCTGTCTCAACCTCCTGGTGCCAGGCCTTCCCCACTCCTCTGGGTGCCCAAGGGACCAGGGGCTGCCCTCACCTGGCAACCATGTCATCCCTGGAGTGATGTCACTGCCTAGTGCTCCTTCCCAGCCATTCTCTTAACTGCCCCTCACCCCATCTCCTGCCAGACCATCAAGAATCAACCTAGCAGGCCATACCTCCAGTGGTGTCTTTGTGCCCAGGTTTGCAGAGACCCCCTGTGCAGGAGTCATCCCTCTGTCCTAACCTTGGTCTCACAGAGGGTATAGCCTGACCTGACTTGTAAAAAATGATTCGCCAATATTCAAAAAATCAGGGTGTTACATCCTAAGATCCAGATTTCCAACTTCTCTTAAAATATTGGAAGCTCTGGGGGTCCGAGTTCTCATTCCCACATGACAGCAATGGGCCACAGGAGAGGAAAGACCACCATTCAGATGGCTCAGGGCTCTCCAGTTTACCGCTGTCCCTGCCCAGGCCATGTCCCCTACTCACAATCCCTCTCTGATCCCCCGTCAGCATCTCAGTCTGCAACTGTGAAGGGAGAAGGTGCCTAACACGATCATGTAAACATCTCCACTATTGTAGCCACTGGCCCAAGGCAAGCAGAAATGCAGAGAGGGAGGGACAGGGTGCCCCAGAAGTGAGAGCCAGCCCTGAGGGGCAAGGAATCCTGGGGACCAGAGAGCTGCTCCATGTCCTCAGGTGTTCATGGAACTTCATGGTGCAGGTGCCCAGGACTATACACACACACACACACACACACACACCACACACTGTCCAATCTGCCAGCAGAACCTGCCACTTTTCACCACCCTGGTCCAAGCTGCTCTTTTCTCTCACCTGGCTGAGTGTAGGAGCCTCCTCACTTCCATTCTTGCCCCACCACAGTCTGTCTTCCCCACAGCAGCCAGAGGGAGCCTATTAAATAAAACCTAAGACACGCTTCACGCCTCCTCTGCTCAAAATCCCTCAATACTCCTACCGCACTCAAGTCAAAAGCCGGAGGCTTATGATGGCCCTGAATGACTGTCCGCATTACCTCTCCTCTCCTCCCATGGTCCATCAGCCTTTTCATTGTTCCTGAGCATCCCAGGCACACGGGCCTCAGGGCCTTTGCACTGGCTGTTCCCTCTGGCTGGCTTACTGTAATGCCTCCCACCCCAAATCTTCATGGCTCCCTCCCTCACCGCCTTCAAGTTTCTGCTCAAATGTGACCTCTGTGAGGACCTCCCTGTATACTTTGTCCCCTCCCTGTTTTCTTCCCTCACATGAATCCCTTGAAGCACAATTGTCTACTTAATGTGCCCTGTTTGTTGTCTTTTCCCCTCAGTAGAATGGATGGGGGCAAGGATTCTTCTGTTTTGTTCATTGCAAACAGTGCCTAGCACATAGGACGCACTCGATAAATATTTGGTAATTGAATGAACGAATAAATAAATGTGTGAAATGAGGGCAATAACTGTATGAAGTACGCAGAGTGGCTGTGAGGACTGAATCGGATCGTGTGTCTTGTGCAAGGTGTGACCCATGCAGTCAGTCACACAGAGCCCCAAATTTGGGGGTTAGTGCTCTGTGGTTGGCATCTTGCAGTTCTTAGTCATTTAATCTTTGAATTTGTAAGTGAAATCTGATAGGACAATGGAGCATGCACCAGAGCAATCTCACCCTCCTACATCCCCCAGATGGGTTCTCAGCCACCCACTCCTTGCCCCTACCCGTCACTGCTGCTGTCCTTTGTCTGGCAGGGGCCTGGGTTCAGGAGAGTTTAGTATCAGTGTGCAGTGGAGTGGCCCAGGGCACCTGTGAGGATTTGTACTAGCTCTGTCTGTTTCCCTGTACCCAAGGGAGCCTGACATCAAATAGCAAATAAAAAAACACCATGACAGGCTGAGAGAGAGAGACCTGGGTAGAAAGGAAATGCCTTTATTCAGCGTTCTGAACAAGAGGCCCTCATTCTGTAGTTGCCCTGGTGTCAAGTACTGACAACTCACAAGTGTTAAGGGCTCTCTCCATGGGAGCTGTTGTTATTCAGAGAAACCCAGCTCAAGCTAGGGAAAGCCCTCAGGATGCTGGGACAGCTGCTGGCCTTTCAGGTGACTGGCACAGGCCAGGAGAACATTCTCCTGTCAGTTGTCTCATCTATGACCTGGGATGAGTCCAGAGTCCTGTAGGTCTCCCTTCTGGCAGTGACAGTGAGTGTGCACATGCTTTACAAACTTAATGATGGGGGGAAGTGTAAGTGGTGGCCATGGCTCCTGACCCAGAACAGGGATTGTCATGGCTGCTCTGAAGGGTCCCTGGGTCAGGGCTCAATATCTGTCCCCCTGAAATGGTCAAAGGGGATCTAGCTTTAAGCCCTGAGGGCTGGATGATAGGGGACCAAGCCTCGATGGTGACTTCAGGTCCAGGTGTCAATAGCACATGAGGCCTTGGTGAAGGCTTCAGACCCTAATGGTAACTTTAGACCAGCCCCTGGGGGTGGCTGCAGATTCTGATGGTCACTGCAAGTCCTGGTAATGGTCTCAGTGGCCTTCGACCCCAGTGGTAGCTGCAGACCTTGGTGACCCGGGAGGCACCAGGCGTTTCATTCCCCTCCCTCCGTCCTCCCTAAGCTCCATCTCTCCCCAGCCTAGAATTTGAGCCATTCTCCAGGATCCACTTAATTAGCCAAGCTCATTAACTCCCACAGGCTTCTCCTCCCCACCTAATTAACTGACTTAATTAGGGCTTGCAGGCCCAGCCCCCTCCTGCTCCTACCCCCATCTCCTACCCTCCAGGCCCCTGGCTCCGCCAAGCCTCCAGCAGGCAGAGAATGGATAAAGATGTGGCCTGGGCCCCTCCAGCCCCGGGGCCTCCACCTGGCGTCCCTCCCCCAGTCCCAGGACACCAGGACGGTGCCCCTCTCAGCAGCCCACAGGCAGGAATAGAAATCGGGACAGGGAGGTGGGTGGGGAGAGAGATGGAAATGGGATAAAAAGGAATCAGGTTTCAGGAGTTAATGAGAATGGCTAGTGGTGGATGGGCTGGCAGTGGGTGGTTAGGGGCCTGAACTCTACAGTCTGCCTGTAGACTGGTTGAGTCTCAGCGTGTGTGTGAACTTCGGTAAACTCCTCACCTCTCTGTCTCAGACACATAACGGTCGCACCCACACTGCAACGCACGAATCTGTAGTGGTTACAGAGGTGGGTGGGGACAGACAGCACTGTTATGAGGTTTAAGTGAGCTGATATGTATAAAACGCACGGATCTGTAGTGGTTACAGAGGTGGGTGGGGACAGACAGAGTTTCCCCGAGAGCAAGGGGCTGGAGGAAGGAGAGGAAATCCAGAGTATGCTGTTCCGAGGTGCCAGGCGCACCCCCAAGCGGGCTCTGGGGTGCCAGAGGTGTCGTGTTCCCACTCCAGGGGTGGAGGAATCTGGCTTTGTTAGTTCAGGACTGCAATACTCTGTGCCTCAGTTTCTCCATCTGGGGGAAGGCCTGGCCTTGCGGAAGTACCTGGCATACCCTAGAGGCCTACTAAATGTCTAGAGACTCATCCCTGAGAAGGGAGGTGACATGAAAAGCATTTGGAGGGAGGTGCTCAACTGCCCTTCACCTTCCCCAGGGCCAAAGCAAGAAAAGTGGGCTGTGCTGGCAGCAGGCAGGATGCATGTCAGATGTAAAGCAGGGCTTCCTGGAGTTGAGGAGTACAGGATCTTGAATGTAGGAAGGAGGAAGAGTATGTCTGAGCTGCTGGATGGGCTCCAGGGGAGAGATGGCCAATCAGCAGCTGCAAGTGAGCGGGAAGGGGTGAGATGGGGCCCTGAACACTAGGATGGCCCTTTATCTACTTAGCTCAGAATTTTACATGTATTGGTGTGATTAGTATCTTCCTCCACTAGACTAGAAGATCCTCAAGACAAGGACTGTCCACTTAGCCCACCCTTTTATCCTAATGCCATCGTATAGTAGGTGTCCATTAACAAGCGTAAATGCATAAATGAGTGAATGAATGCACGCATGCATGCATGCCTGAAACTCAGAAGGAAAGGGGCCCCATGTGGCAGCCCAGGCACCTGCCCTGCATGCCCAGCTATGAGCTGGCTCCTCAGGTGGCCCAAAGAACAACCTCCCCGAGGGGACAGGAGCTAGACTCCAAGGATTCAAGGACTCCTGGGTAGGCTGAGCTGCCTCCTGGGTAGCCTGCCCCAATTGGGATGCTGAGGAACTGGTGATATGGGGGACAGAGGGGAGAATCTTTAATTTACCCCTGCACTTTTAAATACTTTAGAAACCCACATGTATACATAGTGTAAAGAACATGGAGTTGTAAGTGACAGAGACCCAAGTCCAACTGACCTAAGCACGAAATGGACTCTATTGGATTACACACCTGTAAAGTCCAGAGTCTTGAGGCATGGCCGGATCCAGGGACTCAGATGATGACATGAGGACTGTGACTCTATCTCTTGGTTCTGCTGTCTACTGTGTTGTCTTCGTCCTCCAGGAGGGTCTCCCTGGTGGTAGCAACTCCAGGCCTTACATCCCACCTTCTGTCCAACTGGCCCAGCTTGGGGCACAGACCCATCTCAGAAGCAATCACTGTAGCCAGGGGCCTGCGGTATACTGATTGGTGGAGGCTGAGTCCCAAGCTCACCCCTAAAGCCTAACAGGTAAGCCCCACCATCAGAACCTCTAATGAGGAAGGAAGGGTATGGTCAAAGGATGTAAGCTCCCAAAGGAAAATCAGGATTCTGTTGCTGAAAGATGGGGCCAATGATGTTGGATGGCAGAGTTCTACTCCACTTGGCATAGGTGGGCATCAAGCCAGATCCAGGGCCTATTCTAAGAGCTCATTGTTTGTGGCAGACACTGTTCCCCACACGTAGCTCCCCAGGCCCCCTCCCCACTTCTACTTGGCAGCCCCTCTTTCTCTTCTCTCCGAAGGCCTTCTTTGCTCCAACCTGCTCTGCCCACATCCACAGCACTGCCCTCCCCCGGCAGCTCCCACCAATGACTGCTGACAGGAGCTGGGGTATAGTACGCGTTCTAGGTGTGTCTATGTATGATCTACACGGTCTCTGAGAGCTCCCTACTGGGGTTCGCTGCCAGTTGCTTGAAGTGTTGACCTGCTTGAGAACACACTCCTTGTCACTGCCTTCCTATCTCTGTTCTCCACGCCCCTACTTGGGATCGCCTGCCAAATAAACTACTTGCTCTCGAATCTGCTTGTTCAGGGTCTGTTTCTGGAGAACCCAAACTAGGACATCATTAGAGCCAGCCCCCCAGGGATGTGTAGCAGACAGCACTTGTTTCCTTCCAAATGCCTGCAGTCCTGGGGGTGGCTTTGGTGACCCATCCCTGAGGAAGGAGCTGGAATCAAACGGGCTCTGAGTAGCCTTGCCTCTGTTCTGAGGATCCCAGAGGATGTTCCCCACTCCCCTGAAACAAGCACAGGGTGGGGGTGGAGACCTATTAGATCCGCACTCCACAACTTCCCTGAGAAACAGGCACATCCAGCCCTAAGGGGCGCCGGCATTCAGAGCCACCATAGTGGGTATGGATGGCAGGAGGCCAGGCAGTCAAACGTACCTCCCACGCCCATGCCTCTCAGAGTGAGAGATGAAGTCGTTTTAGACTGTTCTTAGACCTGGCTTTAAAAAAACACAGAATCGCACAGTGAAAAAGTTATTTCTCCCTCCTCCCCTTGTTTTTCAAGATTCCACTTAAAAATACTTCCATTGAATAAATGTCAACAATTTTGAAAAAAGGTGAAAGAAAATACAGAAAAATGAAAACCTTTGCAGCTCCACAGCTAGAATCAATGTTAACATTTTATCATATTTATGTCAGATATTTTTAATTGAAAAAAGAAAAAAACATGACAGATAAGGATGAATTCCCATTACCTGCCCCGCCCCAGTCCCATTTCCTGGATTTCGTCCCCGAGGGCAACCACTGGCATGATTGCAGAGCCTCCTCTCATACCAGCTGGCAGGCTTTCAGCTGCAAGGAAGAGATTCCCTTCAAAGCAGCTCAGAGTACAACTCAGCATCTCTGCGCTATTACAAAGCAGGTTCTTCCCTCTCCGCGCTGCCATCGCACTGTACTTCCCATCATCAGTGGCATCCTGCTGGCCGCGGTCACACTTGTATTTTGACACGGGAAGTGAGGAGCTGGTCAGAACTCTTGCTGGAACACTGTTTCTCACTTCAGAATAAATTCTCCAAAAAGGTATTGAGTGATTCAAAGCTCCGTGGCCTCCAGCCGCTGTACATCCGGGGCAGCCCCACCATCTTCTTTCAGATCTTTCTTGGGTTCTGGTGGAACTTGTGGTTTTTCTTCTCGGCAAAAACTTGACCTGTGTTTCCCAGTGGCCCTGGAAGCTCCTGCTCTTGGCTGTCAGGAGCTTCTGTAAGCTTTGCCCCAAATCTCATCATCTTCAGCTTTCTAAACCTGATCAGCTCTCCGAGCTACTCAGTCACCAATGTCACCAGGGCCCTGATCATGCTGCATGAGCCGGTCACCAGCAGCAATGTTCTGGGTATGATGGTGGCTCTCCAGAGGAGGGGGTTCTTCCTGTATAATGAGACCATTGTAACGCA
>NW_006436812.1:8039366-8050209 GCF_000325575.1 Pteropus alecto
ATGACTGGGGACATGAGCAGTAAGGAGCATCAGAGAACATAGAATACACTGGGGAAATCCCCAAACACCATCATTTTCCCCCAGCGTGGAGACTATCAATATGGCTGAAATAATGTCCTAACAGAGCACTTTCGGAGTTCCCCAAACTCATACAGTTTGAAACGTTATGATGTGTAGGTTCTAGAGGACAGGGATTCTATTGTGATTTCTTCCCCATCCCCCCCAACAGTAGCAGAAACTCTGACACATCAGTGAATATAAAACGGAGCCAAAGGGAAGGTGCATAATGACCAGAAGTCATGGGTTCCTGGCCTCACATCTTCTTTGTGCAGGAGGCTGCTACTGTCCGCACAGGAGCATGAGGACATTCAGTACTAAAGAGGGTTGTGGGCTCTGGCCAGAGGAAATCTAAGTGGAGATCTCGGTTTTCTGATGTTTCTTCTGTGTTGCTATGGAAATCATAGCCAAGTTTTATCTTTGTGTTCTGTTATCTAAATTACACCCATGGAGACCTTCTCTGGAAAGGCAACTATTGCTGTGGATACTAAACTTTGAGCTGGCAAAAGTAGATTATCCCTAGGTGTTAAGGGAAAAGAACTGGCATTACAAACATCTGCTTCAGTTCCTCTTCACATATGTTGTGTTGGTTCGGTCATCTGAGAAGCAGGCTAAGATGGGGTCAGATGCACAAGCAATTCTTGGGTAGAATGCTTGGGAGGAAAAATAGGGAAGGAGCCAGAGGAGGCTGGGGAAACCATCAGACTGCAATAGATCTAACATTTGTAACAAAGAAAGAGAGAAGGAAGGAAGGAAGGAAGGAAGGAAGGAAGGAAGGAAGGAAGGAAGGAAGGGAGGTGGGATAGGAGGAGTCTTAGACTGCAGTGAAATGGTAAGAAAGTTTCTACAAAGCCAAGGGGAGTCCTTGATCCAAAGTTGCCCATCAGAGAAGCCCTGTGTCTCCAAAAAGTCTCTCCTGCGCTCAGTTATTGCCTCCTGTCAATCCTAGAGAGACTCCAGGCGGCTGCCCTCAGCAGTCACAGTCTTTGCATTTTCACGGCTGCCACATCCCACCCCTCATGCCACACAGCTTCTCTGTGGATGCCGAGAGCCACTCTTTCTAAAGGGAAACTTCGAAGAGGGAGGTTCTCGGTAGGAACTACGGCTCCCCTCCCCCTCACTGCACTTGACCTCAGGGCCATAACTGGTAGCCATCGTTTCCTCCTTCCACTATCCATTCTCAATTATCCACACCCTCAACTGTCACCTTAACGGGTATTGAGGGGCCACCTAGTGGTATGACGCAACGGTTCAGTCCTGAGGGGACACTGGGTTCCACATTCTAGTATTTCTCCCTGCTCCCACTTTGTAAAAGCATCCCCGCTTTCTTCTAGTAAATGATCAGGGTACTTCTAGTAACTTCTAATAACTAAGAGTCAGTTACTGAGGGTCTAGTAACTTCTAGTAAATGAGGGTCAATTACTACCACTAGAACAGTGATTCCTCTTCTTGCCTGCTGGCCCCAGAACACATGGAGTCCCGTGTTATTTAAGCAGCCACAGCTTAAATTTTCATGGAACTCTTGCTATGCTCCGATAAGAGTAAGCCCCCTTTGGGGACCAGGACTTCCTACCCTGCGGAGCTCAGGGTGGGGAGATTTGACTACCAGACGCATTTGGGCAAAACTTCACTAATCACATTGGTAGTAATCAAATCCCCCGTTAAGAAATCAGGGAAGACCTCTGCGGAAGGTGGCCTTGAACTGTGTTACCCTTGTCAACTATGGCTGGGAGCATTTCAAGGCCTGGTTCTACCTCTGCCCCTCTCCAGACTTCATTTTCCTCACCTGTAAGGAGAGGAAAGTGCTCTCTAAATTCTAGTGTTCTGAGACTCGGTTGTTAGACACAGAACGACGTTCTCTTCCTTCTTCCTCCCTCTACTGCTGGCCCAATAACTCATACTCCTCCATTAGTTTATTTTGGACAATAAGGCCTTACTTGACTTTTCTAATCCTCTATTCTCCATTAGTTTGTTTTGGGCAATAAGACCTTACTTGACTCTTCTAGTCCTCTACCAGAACGGGTGAAATTCGAAACTTGAGAACATTGGTAGGACAGGGAGGGGTGAGAGAGGGAAGGGAGATATAAAGGAGGTGTCTTAGAGGATAACTTGTTTGGGGAACAATGTTCTAGACAGAGGAGGAAATAAAGTAAGGCACAGAGGTATGGGAAAGCAGATGCTCTAGGAACACCAGCTGAATGGAGAAGAGGGGGGTCTCAATAGGGGGAAGGTAGGAGGCTCCAAAGGCAAAGGGGTTTGAAAACCAGGATAAGAAAGTTAGATTTTTACCCTAGATGTAACAGGAAGTCATTGATAATTTTATGTAGAGGAGCAACCCAATCTACTTTTTATTTGACAGAGCTGATGATCACACAGGACTTGGATTCTAGAAAAGGATTCTAGGCAGAGGAAGGAGGGAGACAAGTTAGGATCTAAGGCAATGTTTTCACTAGCAGAGGTTTCATATTGATGGCCCAGGGGCGACGCTTAGCCCCAAAGAATGTTTCATTTGGCTCGTTCAGTATTTCTGAATTTGGGGAATTAGTTTCAAACATTTAAGTGGAGGATTTTATGTTAGAAGATGGATTCCCTGCTTCTGTTGGAAAATCATCTATCCACACAGGACCCACAATGCTGATTTGCTTCATCTCCACCACTCCCTATCACCTTACACCTGGCCCCAGTCACTAATTTATGTGACCTATAAGTACTTGAGCTTGCAAGTACACCTGGCTCTAAAACTTCTAGAAATAGGATGATTGGGAAGAGTATGGTGGGTGGAGAAAGCAGCCCCAACTAAGAGTTGGAAGAAATAGGGAAGATGCAGGGTGTGTTGGGGGCTTTTTCCTTAGGGAAAGTGTGGCTGGGTCTGCATGGATAAGGCTGAGAGACAGATGTGCTGGGAAGATGTGCTGTCCTATTTCATCTCCATTTTCATCCACCTCACTTCTTTCCAGGCCACCAATGTCATTAACCAAACAGACAATACTCCTTCACACCCAGGTGGTGCCTTTGCACATGCTGCTCCCTCTGCCTGGAATCCCCTTTCCTTCTTTTTATCTGGTGAGCACTGTGCATCCTATGACTAGTCACTGCCATTTACAACAGCGGTCCAGAACAAGTCCTGGGCTTGCCATGACCCCCAAAGCCCCAGTTATTGACCTCTTTCCTGAATAGACTTAGTTCTCTGCGGTCTTGCTCAAAATACGATAGATGATGGACAGACGGACAGACCAACGGGTGAATAAATGCATATCCGATTGCAGAGCTTGAATATTTCCCTCCTTGAAACAGACACAGGCTCCGCCCCACAAGAACAGACTGGGACAGTCTGGGACAGTCTGGTCCCGCAGGGGCCAGGAGGGATGGACCAGGTGACCCTCTCAGACTCCCCGGAGTCCTCTCTAACCTCTTTCTCTCCCCCTCGTGGGCTCTGACCTAGAAAAGACCGGAGGTGGGAGGATAGAGAGGGAACCATAGGCTCTAGGACCCAGCGCGGCCGGAAGGCTGGGTGGGGGCGCCGCGCGCCGCTCGATCCACGCGAGGAGAATCTGCGCCCCGCGGTGCGCGGCGGGAGAGCGCGGCGGGAAGGAGAGCGGGGCGGTGGGGAGAGGGAGAAAGAGAGAGAGAGAGATGACCTAGAAAAGACCGGAGGTGGGAGGATAGAGAGGGAACCATAGGCTCTAGGACCCAGCGCGGCCGGAAGGCTGGGTGGGGGCGCCGCGCGCCGCTCGATCCACGCGAGGAGAATCTGCGCCCCGCGGTGCGCGGCGGGAGAGCGCGGCGGGAAGGAGAGCGGGGCGGTGGGGAGAGGGAGAAAGAGAGAGAGAGAGAAAGAGAGAGAAAGAGAGAGAGGAGCGCGAGCCGGAGCCGCAGCCAGTGCCCGGACCAGGCCGGGGTCTGGAACCGCAGGGCCGGGCTGCTCGTAGCGGCGGCGACGGAGCCCCCCAGCGGCTGAGGGGCTTCCTCCCAGCCCCTTGCCGGTGGCCGGGACTCAGCAAGTCCCCGCAGCCGGGCAGCGCGGGGATCCCCCACCAAATCCAGGACCCAGAGACCCCCCAAGAAGGCGGGGGCCCCTCTAAGTCCAAAACAAAACGACTCCCCAGCCGGGGAAGGCGAAGAATTCCTCCGTATTCAGAAGATAGCGACGTTCCTATGGTGCCGCGAAGATTCCCCCTCTTCAATCTGGGCCCCCCCAAGACCTAGAACGCAGTGATCCCCCCGTCCGAGATTGCGAGCACCCCTTCAAGATCCTGGTCAATACAACTCCACACCTCAAGACACGAAGACCCAGCTCAGAGCGCCCCTAGATCGGGGGTCCGAGACTCCCCCCAATTCCGGTACACAGAATCCCTAAATCTAGGGACCCGAGGATAGCAAGAGCTTCCCCTCACCAGCAAGAGGCCTCGGGGATCCCCCCAAAGCTCCAGGACCGGGGCCACGGAGCCTCTTGCGGCACCCTTCTCATCCCAGCCCATGGTTGTGGAGCCCTGAGCCCCCGGGGCCGGGCTGACGAAAATCGAGACGGCGCCCAGGCCCCCTGCCGCGGCGTCCCCGCGGCCCCAGCCCAGGTAAGCCGATCCCAGGTGAGTGGCCGCCAAGGCCCCTAGCCCTGCAGGTGGGGAAGGAAGTATCGGGTGCGTACTGCCCCCTCCCCAGCGTCGCCATGGAGCCGAGGCTGAAGGACGTCTCTTTGTGTCTCGCTAGGAGGAGCCGCCCCCTCCTCCTCCCTTCCCCCACCCCACACCCTAGCTCAGGGGTTTGGGCGCAGCTCCTCGGCCCCACGGGGGTGTGGTGGCGGAGCCCCTTGCACCACGGATAGGGGAGAAAAGGGTAGAGTCCCCCCCACCTCCCAAAAAAAAGCCTGTTAGCCTGGAGCTCTTTAATCCTCAGTCCTTGGAGTATATGTACCCCTCCCCCCAAGGCCAGGCTGAGTTCTCAAGTGAAGTCCCCGCTGGGAGGAGAAGATTTGGGGGGTGTCCACAGGTGAGGGGGCCTGCAGTGTGTGGCCTTAGGGTAATGGCCAGGGATTTGGGTGTATGTCTTTGTCTGTGTGAGGGAAAGGGTGTATTTGAGAAAATGAGTGGAAATCCCTTATTTTCTCTGTGATTCCACTGCCCCCACCCAGGCCCCAGTGGGGATCTTCACCCAGGCCATTATTGTGCTCCCTGCAGGACAAGGAGGGGGCAAGCCTTTCCAAAATGAGGCGCTGGTTTCTGGAGAGGGGAGGTAGTCTGGATGAAGAAGCCATTTCAGGTCAGGCACTTTTCTGTCCCCATGTGCCCTGAGAGCAGCAAACCCAACGCCTTTCCTTTTGACCTCCAAAACACCCAGGGCCAAACCTTAGGTTAAGTCAATGTGTCCTAGACAACCAAGGGGGACCATTCTAGGTTTTCACTCTAGCTTTCTAGGCAGTATACAAAGCAGTACCCCAGCCTGGTCCTCAGTGAGGTCCTGAACCCTAGGCTCACAGGAAGATGAGAGGCCCTGGGGATGCTGTACCCTGAAATTCTGGGTCAGAGATTCTGAGAAGTAGGTGGACAGTGCCAAGGAAACAGTGTGGACTGCTAGGGTTTCCACCAGTCTCTTGCCTCTGAGCCCTCTGCAGGCAAGCAGTGATGCTGAGGAAGACAGGATTCTGGGTACAGGTAGCCACACCACGAGTTCCTTTGTTCATTTATTCATCCAGCAAACCTTCAGCTAGTGTCTGTGAAGTACCAGGCACTGGAGTAAAAGTCCTTTTTCTCTCTTCATTCTGATCTCATTTCCTGATCTTTCCTGTTCATCAGACCCCTGGGCTGTTCTCAATTTCCCCAGGCCATGCTCAGTTGTACCTGCTGAGGTGGGCCTGGTCAGGCCCAGCTGACCAGTTCTGACCCCACACCTGAAGCACCTGATCCCTTGATCCCCATCCTGCTGCAGACTTGGGACCCCGAGCCTGGATGGCCAATTCCTCTTCTTCCCCCTTTCCAATACCAAGTGCCCCTACCCCCACCTGCTGCTGACATTGACCCAAGGGGGAGGATGTAACCAGCAGAAGAAAAGATTGGAGGTGCTTCTAGCCAGACCTCTGGCAGCTCTTCTTGCAAATTCAAGGACATTTGAGGCAACTCCCCTCATATGGGCTGTGGGGGAGCCAACTGCCCTGAAGACTGGGTGACCTTGGGCAAGCACGTGGCATCTCCCAGAGATAGCGACAGAGAGGGAGCCACTTACTCAGCTGGAGGAGCTGGTGTGGATTGCACTTGGGCCTTGAGAAGCATTCAGGTGTATCCCCTCCATCTCTGAAGGAGTTCATATCCCACAGTGGCTTCCCAGGAGCCCAGAGCCTTGTCATATGACCCACGGGCAAGGGAGTGGAGTCTGAGGCTAAAGAGCAGAGATTTGAGTCATTGTGAAAGAATATCATCAAAAGTCCTGGGGGGACAGCAAGTAAAATCTCTCTTCCTCACTAACCTGCACTGGCTCCCTATTGAGTCTAGACTAAACTGCAGTCAAAGCCCTTTGCAGTGTGACCCTAAACCACCTCCCAAGTATCATCTCCCACTGTTCACACATCATCCTCTGCTTCACTTCTGGCTCATCTCCTCCATGTCCCCTAATTCCCTCCCTCCTTCCACTATGTCCTGTTTCCTACCTGAAAAGCCCCACCATTGGATGGCTCAGGAGCAGCTCTCTGCCTCTACCTCCCGTTTTGATTTGACCTGGGTTGGCATGGAGTGGAGAGCTGCATTGGGCTGGTTGATGGGTTAGTGGCTTGGTGACAGTGACACGTGTCTACATGTGCTGTGAGAGTTTGTCTCCACATCTAGACTCTGAGCTCCAGGAGACGGGACCAGATCTGTCTCATCCCCACTGCATTTGCTTTTGTTATAACGTATGGCACATATTGTAAAATACAGTTTCTAGACGCATTTTGTTAATACAAACTTTTTCTCATATTTGCATTTGTTGCCGATGCTAAAAAAAAAAATTTCACATACAAATATTGATTTTTTTGATCCCCTGAAAAAGCAAATGATGTCAAGCCCAGGCCAGAGCTAAAGAGTGACAGTGACAACCTTCTTTAGACAGGCCACCACCCTCCAGCCTGTCCGAGGCCCCACCTGACCTGTTCACTCATTGACATGACCTGCTGGCCCCTCCTGTAGGGCTGGGGTGGAAGTCAGAAGGTGTTTGCTCTGCTGGTGACCTTTGTCTGTGTGTGTTTTACACAACATGTGTGTTCCCTGCCTCCCCCATGGCCAAGTTAGAACATGGCAGAGAGCAGCATCCCTCCGGGGTCTTTAAGGCTATGGTGAAGTGAACCTGAATTCCTCCCCCCAGAGCATCAACGGCCTGGTCTCACTTTCTACTCTTTGCCCTGTCTTATGCCCCCTTCCTTATGCTAGAAGGATTCAACCACCAAAGACCTGTCTTAACTGTCCCACTTGCCCAGGAACAAAAGTCCAAGGTCCTAGGCCCAGGTCTTGCTGAGGACTCTTGGGAGAGGACTACTCTCTGGGCCTCAATTTACCCATGTATCAGAGAGGAATTGGAAGCTATAAGCTTCCCCCTTGTTCTAACTTTCTAGGAGTGAGTCCAAGCTGCTCTAGTTTGGGTCTGGCAGGAGAGATAGGGGCCTAGATGCAGAAGTCACTCAAAAATATTGACATTCCCTAAACATTAATGAAACCAGTGAGTGTTGCCAAATAGCTAGCTGGGTCAGGGGCTAGCACTGGGCCATTCGGCATGGCCCTTGGAGACAATGTGCCGTTTTCCAGGATGAAGGCCCAGGGTTGAAGGAGGTGGCAGAGCACCATAATTGAGAGTACATTCTCTGGACCCTCCCTAGGTTTGAATCCCACTTAGCTGCTCTGTGATCTTGGGCAAGTCATTAACCTCTCTGAGCTTTAGTTTACTCATGTGGAAAACAGAATACCAGGGTTATCATGGAGATTAAGTGAGCTAAAGCATGAAAAGGGCCTAAGACTGACAAGTGCTCGGTAACTATTGGCTCTTAGGGCATTGGCTAGTGGGAGGTTAAGCGTTGGTGACCACCTTGGTTTTCCTGTAGTTGATCTGGGGAGGCCATAGGGTTTCTGATGCTATCCCCGTGAAGGAGAAACGAGTGTTTTAGAGGCAGTATTGTACGGTGTTAAGAGCATGGAATCTATTCCTCCACGTGGTGGGGTGGGATGGGGTTCAAGCCTGAGGGTCTGTGAGGCACCTTCCAGAATCTTGACCTATGCTCTGTCTGAGGGGTGGGAACTAGGGCGGCTTGGCCCTACCTAGTCCTTTAGTTGAGGCCCTCTTCCTTCCAGGCTTGACTTTCTAGGTACTCCGCCTGCCTAGCTTCTGTCCCCAGGCTTTCTGCCCCAGGTGGATGGGCCTCAGGCCAAAGTCTGGACCAGTATCTCCACTAGACCCGGAGTCTTCCCCACACTACCCCCTCCCTCCCCTACTCCCCTGGTTTCAGGGAGCCCTGGCAGTTAGACCTGGAGAGGCCAGTTAAAGTCTCCTCCCCTCTCCTGTCCACCCACCTTCCCTTTTCCTTGCCATAGCTTGGCCACAGTCTGGAGAGGGGACAGGTCCAGACTCCAGCTCAGCCCCAACTTGGGGAGCCATGTAATATCAGGGTCGAAAGGAAGCAGGGAAGCATTTTTCAATGTCAAGTGCCCCATGTTGGGCACTGGCCATCACTTTCTCATTTAGTTCTAAGAACAGCATTAACCTAGAGCAAGGATTTGAGCCCAACTCTGTGAGCACCCAAAGGTTCTTGTGAAACTGGCATCAAACTGCCTGGGTTTGAATCCTCCCTCTACTGTTTACTGGTATGTGACCTTGGACAAGGCCGTTGTCCTCTGTTCCTCAGTTTCTTCTGATGTAGAACAGACATAATAACTCCTCCTACTTCCTAGGGTTGTTTACTGGTAAAGCACTTGTAGCAGTGCCTGTTATTTAAGTGCTTGTTCTTATTACTTCTGCCACACCCTGCTGGGATATGCAAATGAGCTGGTCTGGCCAGCGGAAGTCACTGTGACGCCCCACCACACCAGCTGTTCCTCCTGTGGCTTTAGCTAGTCTTGGGAGAGGCAAGAGAATGTCCCAACTGCCTCCTGGTATTGGGATGGCCCTGAGGGGCACGGGTGGGAGATGCACAGATCAGGGCTGCTTCATCCTCCTTGTCAGGACCCACTGAGCCTGCAGAAATCCCTGCCCCAGAGCAGTTCCCCTGGTCTGTTGGCACCCCCCTCCCCCCAACCATAGTAGGGAGATCCTCCCATCCCAAGAGCTCAGGTGTCTCCAGGAGGAGCAGTGGGGCCTGCAGTTAAGATGGTTTAGGGGTAAAAAAAGTACAGTCTCTAGACCCTGCCTGTGACTTTGTGCAACGTACTTAACCTCTCTGTGCCTCAGATCCCTCATCTACCAAAATGGTGTCTGATACTAGTACCTGCCTTATAGGGTCATAGTGAGAACTGACTGAGTGAATGTGTGTAAAGTGCTATAAATGGCTTTAAGTACCCACTAAGGGTTTGCTCTTAATATTAGTCCTCAAAAGCCCCTGAGCAGAAAGGGCACATTAGCACTACTTTTACAGGTTAAAAAAAAAATGGAGGCTCAGGGTGAAGGTCTTCACTCAAGGTTCCATATCTAGGATTTAGGGAAGATTCTACTTACTTTTCCATCATTCACACAGTTTTCAGGGCAAGTCCAGCCCGAAAAACCTGACAGGACCTAACCTGGGCTCCAGCTACAATCCTGGACATATCAGCTTTCCTGCCTCAACACCTCTGCTCACATGGTGTTATGGCAGGTGAGAGCCACAGCACAGAGGAATCTGCAGCCTAGGCCCATGGGACTCTCTCGAAAGCCTCTGAGGTTTCCCTCACCTCTTCCCTCAGCCTCACTCCTAAGGCAGTGGTGGAATACTGCAAGGGGCTGGACTCTGAGTTTCTGACTGCGAGCTGGGTCAGGCCACGCTGTCTCTCTTCACTGCCCAGGGCCTGGCACATGGGTTGGCTTCAGGAAGGGTTTGCTCAGGTCCAGAGTTTGGAGTACATCTCACTCATAGTGAAAGGCAGGTCCTCACTGTGGCCTCCAAGGCCCTGCACACTGTCACCCCCTCCTTACCTCTGCCCTCATCTCCTGCCCCCACTCATCCACCACTCTGAGCCATGCTGGCCACCTCACTATTCCCTGCACACCAGGCACAGCCCCACCTCCCCCCACCCTTCTCGATGGGAACTCTCCTGACCACCGTCCAGAACTTCATCTCCTAGCCCGGGCATTTCCTCACCTCTCCCTGCTTTATTTTTCCCTTTAGGGCTTCTTACTGTCTGACATACGTCTCTTACTTATCTTTATTATTGTCTGCCTCCAAACTAGAATATAAGCTCCTTGAGGGCAGGGCTGTTTCTGTGGCTCATGAATGTATCCCAGATCCAAGAACAGCACCAAGCAAATAGTAAGTGCTCAACAAATACTTATTGAATGTTCTGGAGCCAGACTTGTATCTCTAAGCCACATCCTAGCTGTAACTCTGGATATGTCACTTCATCTTTCCTTCTGAGTCTCAGTTTCCTGAACTGCAAGGGATATATTGTAGTGGGAATAATAGCAGCTTCTCCTAAGATGCCTGTGAGGTTTAAACGAGTCAATATATATAAAGTACTTTGAGTGTTTCCTAAATGTTAGCTACTATTAATAATAACTTTAAACTGCACCATTATTATTCCTGTTTTACTGATGAGGAAATGAAGGCACAGAGAGAGTAGGTGACTTACTCCAAGCTTCATGGCTAGAA
>NW_006436812.1:8050309-8067072 GCF_000325575.1 Pteropus alecto
TGCCCCATTCCATCCCTCTATAGGAGGTTGGGGAAGGGGGAAGAGGTGAGGGCTGTGGCTAGGGAAGGGCTTATATCTTCAGGGAGACTCTGCTCACCCAGCCATCTCTCTAGTGGCCACCACCTGTCTACTAGTGGACGCCCATGCAAGGCCCCAGGCCCAGCAGCCAGTGGCAGGTGACTCCCATGTTCACCCTCCATGCCAGTTGAGACCTGAGTGCTGGGCTGCCCACCTCACCCAGGCAACAAGGCTGAGCCTCCAACAAGGCTGAGCCTCCTCCCATACCCGCAGAGGCTGCCACAGGTAAGCTAGGAAGGGTGAGGCCCAGGGCTCCCACCTCTTCACAGGGCCTGCTGGGGAGGAGGGCCAAAGAGGCTGGAGAGCCTTTTCCAGCTCTGGGCACCAGCTGCAAATGGACAGTATCACAGGCTATTAATAACCGCCACGAATATGCCCCGAGGAAGGGGCACACTGCACTAGCTGGAGGGGGAGGCTGAGGCAGAGGCGGGAGCCAGAAGCTGAGCCTGACAGCAAGGGGACCCCGAGGCTACTCCAAGAATGTTGTTCCCAGTTTCTGCTGCTTGATCTCAGAAAAGTCCCAGCACTTCCTCTCAGTCTCTTGAGAAATTTAAGAGCTGGGTCACTTGACCTCTAAAGTCCTTTCTGGCTCAAGCGGGGTTCAAGGGCCACTGGAAAGGTATGTATGGATATATTGCCATTTATTTGACCAAACCTCTACTGATAGACACTTGGGTCTATCCAGCCTTTCCACCCTGGGGGCCTGGATTCTGATTCTGCAGCACTTCCTCCATCCTGGCTGCTTAGCCTCCTCAGGCCTCCTGCGGCCTTGCGTTTAGTGCTGGGCCTGCCTGGGTGCTGTCCATTCCTATGGTGCTGAAGACGACGAGACCAGAGGGGCGGCCTGGGCTATAACCAGAGACCAAGAGTAGAGAAGGGGAGATAGAGCAGAGGACGTTCAAGGTTCAGTCCCTAGCTCTTCCCCTCACCTTGAGGAAATTGCTTAACACCGCTGAGCTTCAGCATCCTTATCTCTAAATGGCAGCAGCAATATAAAGCATTGGCATATTGAGAAATCAGGTGATAATTTTTACTCTATAATTTTAGAGATAGTAAAGCATAGTCATTAAGCTTTTGGACATGAGTGATAACACCTGAATTTGAATCCTGGTTCTGCCACTTACTGGACAATCCTGATCAAAAGACACGACCACCCTGTTCCTCAGTTTCCTCATCTATCAGTTGGGATGAATAATAGTCCCTGTGTCATAGGATTAGATGAGTTAATTTATGTGCAGCAATTGGCACATGGCAGGGGTTCCCTAAGTGTTAGCTATTATTATCACTTTCCTCTTTGTTCACAGTGACCAGTGTCACAGCCGCTCCCGTCTCTGCAATGCTTGGGGCTGGGGCTGTTAGAGGAGGCAGCACCTTTTCCTGCAAACACCCTGGCCTCTAGCCCAGACCTGCCACTGACTTCCTATGTAATTTTGAGCAAATCTCTGTTCTCTTCTGGCCATTAGCCTCCACATCTGTAAAATGGAGCTAATGATACCTCATACAGGATTCTGAGAAAATAGCTATGTGCCTGTAGGGTCACATTCAGGAAAGCCAAGATATAAAAAGTTACGACTTCCCAAACATGTAAAGAATTATTCACCCAGGATTTGTCACACCCTGACTAAGTGTTAGAAATAGCAAGATGATTAAGGCATGGGGCTTGCTTTCAAGAAGCTCTTGGATTTCTTGCTGAATTGTTATTCCCCTTCAAGGTTTATTTGGGTGCCACCTCTTCCAGGAAGCCACACTGATCCCCACCACCAGTGGCCTCCCTGGAAATGCTGGAGCACTGACCATTGACTTCATGGTTACCTGAGCCATTATTTTATTTGCTTTCCTGATTGTGTAGGCTCATGCCCTCTATACATTGCTCAGCCTACTCACCCCACGTCAGTACCTAGCATAGTTCCTGGGTTTGAGGAGATATGCTCATCTGCAATCTTTAGGTTGCAAGTTACAAAAACTCAAACCGGCTTAAGCCAAAAGGGAAATGCTTTGATTCATGAAAGAAACATTCAGGAGTATAATTGGCTTTAGGCATACCTGACTCAGGTGCTCAGAGCCATCAGAAATCTCTGTCTTTCAGGTCTGCTTATCTCTTTATTGCTTCATTCACAGACAGGCTCTCCCCTCCTGGCGGCAAAGCCAGCCCTCAGCAGCTCCAGGCCTGTGTTCTTCAGCCTTGCAGACCAGGGGTCAGAAGGCATCTCTTTCCTGATAGCTACAGCAAAAGTCCTAAGGCTAGATCTCAGTGGGTCACCTTTGGTCACCTGTTCATTCCTGAACCAGTCACAGTAACCTGGTAGATGGGATGGATTCACTGGTTGGCCAGGCCTCGGTCAGGCCCGCCTCTAAAGCTGGGGTGGAGACAGCCCTACTGAACCACATGGGCCGAGAGAGGCCATTCTCTGAAGAAAAGGAAACTGGTTGGTGCTGAGCAGTAAAAACATTACAGGGCCATTCTAGAAACCACTGAAAATGTGTGAGCTAGACAAGAGTCTGGTCCCATCTACTCTTCAGAAAATTTATCTGACCACATGTATGGAGGGATTGGAGGGGAGGAACCTGGAGGCAGGCGAGGGGAGTGTGTGCGGGTGTGCAGAGCTGACTCAGCCAGTCGGGCTAAAGGAAAGAAGCTCCAGCCCCTCACTTTATAGAGAAACAAAGTGAAGTGGATGAGAGAGGGCAGAGGGGCTCCCTGTCCTCCTCACTCAGTACCTGAAATTCCATCTGGTGGCTGCTTTTCACAGAGACTTTTAATCACAATACAGACCCAAACAGCTGACCCACCCAACAATCATCCATTCAGTGGCATCCTTCCAGGTGAGGGCTTTGTTAAGGATACCCTTGGGATTTGCCTGTACTAAGGGATAGTATGGGTCCAGACACCTGACGGAAGGGACCTGGGCATGGGGACAGAGAATCTTAGTAAAAAACGTCTGACTGACATCAGTTGGTCCAACCTTGCCCTTCAGTGATCACTGATTCGCCAACAGACAGACATCTAATGTCTGCATCTCAACCCACCCCACACCACTGACCCCCGTGATGGGGATGCACTTCCTCCCCGCTTCAACTGTAAGCCCTGTCTTACTTTGAGTTGCTATCTACCTGGGTCTGCCTTCAGCCTCAAAGGACACTGCGTGGGATCTGAAGCCCAATGGCGTGAGTTCAAATCCCAGCTGTGCTAATTATTAGCTCTTGAGCAAGTTACTTAGCTCATCGGTGCCTCAGTATCCCTTTCTGTAAAATGGGGGTAATAATAGTAGTGCCTACCTCCCAGACTTGTGGTTGTTAAATGATTTAATCCACAGTGTTAGCACAGCACCTGACATATGATAAATGCTCAATAAAAATTTGTCAGTATTATTACTCCCCCACAAGAGAGGATAAGGACAGGCCCCCTTCTCTTACAGGCTGGTCGCCCTTCATCTACTCTTGTAACTTGATTCTTATTTGGTTGCCAGCATTACCACTATCGAGGTTACCTTCTCTGGCCACACTCCTGGCAGTCGGACACACTGAGGTTCAAACCTTAGTCTTCTGCTTACTCGCTATATAACCCTTGAATTAGGTAGCTCTAGCTTCTATGACAAATAAGCCCCTATATCTCAGCTGCCTAACACAGTAGAGGTTAACTTCTGGCTTAGGTAATATGCAGAGTGGGTAATCCTCATCGGCAGGTGGCCTCCCATAGCCCGGGACACAGGCTCATCCTACCCTGGAGCTCTACCACCTTTTAGGGCCTTGGAGTCCTCTTCATCAAGCCAGTGTACCGAAGAGAGAAGAAACTACCCATTCTAAAAGCCCAGCTTAGCAGTGACACATGTCATTTCTGTTCACATCCCATTGAGGAAACCAGTCATGGCCCCACCTGGTTACAAGGGAGGCGAGAAATGTAGTTCCCTGCTACAGCTGTCTTCAAGCAACAGCGCTGTGTTACAGAAAACAACAGTTTTTGTGGGCAGTTGGCTATCCTTTCAGTTACCACAGTGAATCATCAACCTCTTGGGCTCTGTTCATCTATAAAATAGAAAGCATCACACAATTGCGGCTATGGTTATACATCAAGCTGTTTTTAAGAAATAGAAAGTATATTGCCCCCACTTCTCAGGGTCTTTGTGAGGACTCAGTGATTGACGTTTTGCCAAGCTGGCACTGTATATGTGAAGGACAGGGGGTTCCAAAGTAGGCCCAAGTTGGCTTATGTATTTGGTGTAGTTTTCATCAGAGACCCAGCTCGAGCCGCCTGCCAACAGGAAGTCATAGGTGGTTCAGTCTCGCTTTTTGCTTGGGAAACTCTCCCAACTTCTATGGCCCTCCCACCCTATGGTGGAAGATCCCGCCCACAGGGCCAGAGACTAGTCAGAGCCATGCCTGCCGCCATGAATAGGGGTGACACCCTCCTGCCTTTAGCAACAGATAGAAAACCGAGGGCCTCCCTTGGGGCCAGCAAGGACATACATTTGAGTGTGGATAGATGCAGTGCCAACTACACAGGGCCAGCCACGGGCCTCACTGCCTGGTGCTGGGAAGGTCACAGCCATCAAGCTCACAGCTGTTCCTCAGAGCAGAGGCAGTGACAATGATGAAGGTAAAACACTTTTAGATCAAGTTCCCTGCTGAGGCCAGCCAGACAAATGCCTTCAACTACTCTGAGGCAGATGTGTTTAACTTCATTCTGGGCTTGAGTCCCCATCCAATGAAAGGAAATGGTCCCTACCGCCTGGACTGTTATGAGGATTAAATGAGTTAATACATATGAAGTACCTAGACCAGTGCCTGGCACCCAGTCACCTCAGCAGGAGCTGAATGAGTACATGCACATTTTTGGCTGAGGCTGTGCCCTCTTCTGGGCCTCAGTTTCCCCACTTAGGTACTGAGGGATCTGGAGGAGATGGCCTAGCATTCTGACTAGGGAAAACAGTAGCTAAAAGTGCCAACTTTGGGGCCATCCCAGCGCTAGCTGTATGAAACTTGGGCAAGTTATTTAGCTTCTGTGTCTCACTCTCACCCCTAAAGTAAGGATAATAACACCTACCCCACAGCTGTGGGGATGACATGAGTTCATCCTTAGAACAGAGCCTGACACGTAGTAAGTACAATTTAAGTGTTAGCTGTTATTGTCATTATTATTATTTTCATCATACAGATATAAAAACAGGCCCAGAGAAGAGACGTGACTTGCTCAAGGTCACCCAGCTAAAAAGTAGTGCACATTAGACTCAAGGCCCATGCTGTTTCCATTGTTCCCCACTGTGCCTCCTAAGTCACATGCATCGTAACTGGGTCAGAGGCAGTGGGGACCCGGGGGGATGACGCAGCAGCAGGGACCGTGTGCGGATTAATTCCTTGTCTCTTGCCGACACCTTGCAGAGAACGAGCCTAAAGAGAAAGGGAGGAGGGGAAGGGGGGAGGGGGCAATAGGGATGATCCCCCAAACTGGACCCTGGGAACCAGGGGAAAGGATAAGGGAGAGTGGCTATCATGTAGCCCCAGCCCCTGGGGAGCTCATAGCCTGTTGATGGGGACAGAGAACAGCTGAGACACCACCACCACCACCAAGATATTCAACAGGGGCCTGAGAGACAGGAATCGGCACCTGGGGCAGCAAGGAAGGCTTCCTGGAGGAGTGGAACCTAAGGATAACGAGACCCAGGAGCTGGGATATAGGGAGGGAGAGAGGTGTTAAAGCTATAGAGAGGCAGTTCAGGGCAGTGGTCAGTGCATGAGCTGAACCTGGGGTGAGGGGCAAATGGGCCTAAACCCACCTCTCTGTGGCTGTGCCTCTGACCCACCCCGATGCCTACCCAAGGCAATTCTGAGGCCAAAGTAACAGGGAGGAGCCAGGCACCAACCTGGGGGAGGGAGGAAAGGGGTTTCTAGCAACTTGGGGCCAAAGCCCAAAGTGGGAGCATTGCACATGTGCACACATGCCTACACACACGTGGCCCACCCACCTCAGGAAACCTAGGGAGGGAGTCCACACACATCAAAAGTAAGTAGCAGAGCAGCCCAGCATGTCTCCCTGGTAGGCTCATCAACACCTGTTGGGGAGAGCCCCACACTCTCTACAGAAGGCCCAAGGACGCTGGCACACAGCCTTCATGTTCCCTGCTGCATCGAAGCCATCTGCCTGGCTCTCAGGATCCTCTACCCAGACAGTGGGTGGACATTTGACAGGGGTGGGGAGAGGGGACCCCTTCCAACCCTGAAACCGGAGAAGACTATAGTGGGGAGATGTCACCCACTTTTGCCCAGCTGGTGGCTGCAGAGACTTGATACGATGCCATGGCGCGACTAGGTCTCTGTGAACCTGCCACCATCCTTCCCTCTAGGGGTCTGTGTAATGGGCTAGAGATACTGAAGGCATTCACGTGACATAGATGATGCCTGGTATATATCCTCTCTCGAATGACCTAGGAGAGGAAAAGCAGTAGGCAGGGAAGGTTCTATCAGAACAGGCTCGTTCATGAATGGAGGGGAAGGGGGCTGAATGGAGGAGCAGGATCCTGAGGAAGCAGAAGGGGCGGGAGCCGAGCTGAGGAAGGGAGGAGGGCTCCCTGCTCCCGCAGCCAGCTGGGAGGACGTACAGATGGAGCTCCGTTTGGGGCTGGGTGGGAGGCCAGGAAGTTCCCTCCTGATGTTCCTCCTCTCCCTGTGAAGTGGGAGGCTGGGTCGTGCGGAGACGGAGGAGAGCAGAGGAGGAAGGGAGTGTTTGGGTCTGGAGGGGGAGCAGCTCGTGGACAGCTCACCCGGCTCCCATCCTCTGGTCATGCTCCGCCAGAGAGAATGCAGATCATACTAATGAGAACACACCCACACCTGACAGTGACAGCACTTACTGTGGGCCAGGTGCCAACCACATCATGTCTGTTAGCTCAATCTTCACAACAGCCCAGAGGGAGAAGCTACTCATATCCTTTTTAATAGATGGAAAACTGAGTCCCAGAGATGAAGTAACTTGCCCAAAGCCAGCTAGCAGGTGACAGAGCTGAGTTTCAAACCCAAGTGATCTGGCTCCAAGTCTGTGCTTTTCTCAGAGTCATGGGGTGCTCTTGCAGGAGGTAGCTGCTGAAAATGCTGGATGATACACCTAGGACCGGAGGTAGAGGGATTGAAGTGATGGCAGAAGAGGCGCACCAGGAGGCAGGCTCCAGAGGTCAACTTGCAGAGGATTCAGTGCTGGCCTCTCCTGCTGGTGCGCATACACGCACAAGTGCTCACGCACACCTGCTCCTGGAGGCTCAGCTCTCAGTCTAACCCTCCCCACATCAGACAAGAAATGCAGGCCCCAGGCCCAGACTCTCCTCACTGCAGCGCTCTATCCTCCACCACCTGGAGGCAAACTCAGTACCTCTGAGTGGTGGGTACACACAGGAAGCCCCCTCCCCAGCTTGCGCGGACACTGAAAGGATCAGTCAGGCTGTAAATGTGGAGTGTAGGGGTGGAGGGCTGAGTCTTCGTAGGACAGGTGCTCTGTCCTTGTGTCCGACGGCCTGGGTTGTGTCCTGAGACAATAGCTATGGTTGTGTGTGCCTGAGCGGGGTTCTGTTGTACGTGGTGACCATATGTGCACCATCCTGCCAGTTTTCTGAGACTGCACGGCTGACGTATTTGATTCTGTGCTCTCTGCCCTCAGACCTCACCTTCCCCACCCCCTGCCTTATTTTTTCTACAGCCCGTATCACCTTTTCTCATAATATATAATTCATGTGTTCACTATGTTTATTATCCTTCTCCGCTAGAATGTAAGTCCCATGAGGCAGGATTCTTGTTTGTTCGGTTCTGTCCCCAGGGCTCTGAACAGTACCTGGCCAACAGCAGGTGCTGATCAGTACTTGTGAATGGGAGCACTCTTGTGGAGTCGATCTATGGCATGTCTTTGTGTCATTATCATCCCTGACACTGTCTGGATGACAGCATGAGACAAACTGGTGGTACCCAAGTAGGGGTCAGGGGGCAGTGACTATCTCTGGAAGATGTTGACACAGCCTGGTCCTGAAGCTTTCGGGAAAGGTGATACTGCAAAGGTGCTTGTCGCCCCCTTGTGGTCATCTTGGACATGGCATCCTGCCTCAGCCCCCAGGGATCCTGGGAGCCGGGGAGGGAAGAAGTGGGTGAAGGAGGGGGCCCTGGCCTGATGTCACATTCCGTGCCACATCCCCCTCAACAGGGAGAAGATGAGCGTGGGTTGCCCAGAGCCAGAGCCACCTCGCTCCCTGCCCTGCTGTGGGCCAGGGAGCGCCCCTGGACTGGGTGCAAGCGTGCCCCTCCTCACTGAAGACATGCAGGCGCTGACCCTCCGAACACTAGCTGCTAGTGATGTCACCAAACACTACGAACTCGTCCGGGAGCTGGGCAAAGGCACCTATGGGAAGGTCGACCTGGTGGCCTACAAGGGCACAGGTGAGTGTCTGCAGGGTGGCTGGTTTTGAGGCTGGGTTAGGGACTTAGGCGCGGCTCCTGAGTGCTCTCTGCAGGGGCAGGAGTCTGAGCAGGAAGGCAGAGTCCAGGTCAAGAGGATGTGCCCTGAGCGGCGCAGGGAGGAGGAGACCAGGCAGATGGGTCAAAGGAGGCATTGGGGGGCATCCAAGGTGCCTTTGAGACAGCCAAGGGGATGCACTCAGGAACATTTGGAGTTCAGGAGATCAAGGTCAGGGCTGGCAGTGGTGTTTGGGGAATCACCAGCGTATTGATGATAGCTGACCCCAGGGAGAAAGACAGAGCTGAGAGGGGGTCCTCCAGAATAGGGCACCATACTTAAAGGGGAATAGAAAACGACGCTATAAGGACAGTATGGCCATCTCCATTTCTCAGGTAAAGACACGGACCCAGAGAGACTCAGTCACTTGGCCAAGGTCATGCAGAAAGTTTGAGCTAGAATGAGACCCCAGTCATCAGCTCCAGAGCCTTCTCGCTCAACCACTGAGCTTGATGCCTTCCCCACATTATAGGCTCACAGCAGTGTCCACTCAGCCAGTCAGTAATGGGGGCTGCATGAGCTCCCACACCTAAGGCAGGTGGCTCTGTGCCAACTAAGCAACAGGAGGAGCACTGGATATGGGGTCACCTGAGCTTTGCCACTTGCTTGCTGTGTGACCTTAGGCAAGTATCTTATGCTCTGTGTGCTTCGGTTTCCTCCTCTGTAAAATAGGGTAGCATTAACGCCCAGCTCATAGAGTCATTATGAGAAGTGAGTTGTGAGTGTGGATTGCTGAAGGTAAGGCCTGTGATGTGTAAATACTCTGGACACACAGGTGTGTGTCACACAGCTATGTACCAGATGGGTATAGGTGCCTGCCCAAGCAGTCAGGGATATATGCCTTGCGGACTGTCACCTCTCATTGTCTAATTCCTTCTTATTCATTTGTCCACTTAACAAACATTTGTTGAGCACGTACTGTGTGCCAGACCATTATAGCCACTAGAGATGCAGCAGCGAACAAGACAAAGGTCCTTGCACTCAGGAAGCTGTGTTCGAGTTAGGGGAGACAGAAGAGGCACATACAGATATAGTATTCACATATGTCAGGAAGAAAATGAGAGAGGATGGGGGAAGCAGCAGGCCCTCCTTGAGGGCTGCAGGCCGAGTGCAAAAGACCCAGGTTGCACCCTGCCTTGCATGGCCTTCGGCAAGTGCTTTCACCTTGCTGGGTGTGTTTCCTACCCATAAGATGAGGATAGTCATGCCCACTGGGACCCCCATCGTGCCTTGTGGCTGGACAGGCTGTGCAGACAGGCATGGGTATGTGTCCGGTACAGGAGGCCATGGAAAGGGGGGCTTCACCACTCTTGCCCTGCCAGGCACGAAAATGGCGCTGAAGTTTGTGAATAAGAGTAAAACGAAGCTGAAGAACTTCCTGCGGGAGGTGAGCATCACCAACAGCCTCTCCTCCAGCCCCTTCATTATCAAGGTCTTTGACGTGGTGTTTGAGACGGAGGACTGCTACGTCTTCGCCCAGGAGTATGCGCCCGCCGGGGACCTGTTCGACATCATTCCTCCTCAGGTATTTGAGGTGGGGGCTGAGAGAGGGGAGATGGTCTTCCAGGTCCCCAGAGTGTGACAGCTGGGGAGGAGTCAGGCCACTCATTTAATGGATGAGTATTTAACGAACACCTACTGTAAATCTGTCACTGTTTGGAGGGCTGGGGATTCACAGTTCACAAGACAAAGGTCCCGCTGTGGTGCTAGTCAGGGATACAGACTTGGCAATAAAGCAGATAAGAGACTGAGAGGAGCACTGGAAGGAAACGGCCAGAGTGATGGACGAAGTCCAGCAGCACCCTCTTCTGCAGCTGCACAGGACTGGGTGGGGGCGCGAAACAGGAGGCAGCAGGGCCTCCAGAGGCTTCCCAGAGGAGGCGCCCTGGAGTGGGGAGAGTGCCAGGAGGATTCCAGGCACTGGGCTTTGCAGTTGCCCCGTGCCAGGTATGAACCCGCTCCGCCGCCTGCTGGATAAATGGCAAGGCCTCTTGGAACCTCGATATCCCTATAAGGGAAAAGGGCATAATGGCCGCTGCCGTGAGGAGCTGGTGAGGCAGTGCAGGATAGGGCACTTAACACGGCACCTGGAACACGGTAGGTACTCAGTACCCAGTCAGTCGCTGCAGTTGTTGGGGAAAAGGGAAGGAGGGGAAAACCGCTGGGCGGGCCAGAACAGGAGGCAGGGATGCCCATGTGGCGTAGTGGGGCGCAGCTGGTGCTGGCGTGGGGGCGGGGCCACAGGAGAGGCCAGGCGGGGCTGGAGGTGGGATCCGAGCGGCCGCACAGGCTGCTGCTGCTGCTGCTGGGGGTGGTGAATGGAAGAAGGACCGAGATGGGGGAGGGGCTGGCGGCCCTGAGTGCGCCCCGCTTCCCTGGCCCCAGGTTGGGCTCCCCGAGGACACGGTGAAGCGCTGCGTGCAGCAGCTGGGCCTGGCGCTGGACTTCATGCACGGGCGGCAGCTGGTGCACCGCGACATCAAGCCGGAGAACGTGCTGCTGTTTGACCGCGAGTGCCGCCGCGTGAAGCTGGCCGACTTCGGCATGACGCGCCGCGTCGGCTGCCGCGTGAAGCGAGTCAGCGGCACCATCCCGTACACGGCGCCCGAGGTGTGCCAGAAAGGGCGTGGACGTGGGCCTTCGGCGTGCTCACATCTTCTGCGTGCTCACTGGCAACTTCCCATGGGAGGCAGCCTCTGGCGCCGACGCCTTCTTCGAGGAGTTCGTGCGCTGGCAGCGCGGCCGCCTGCCCGGGCTGCCGTCGCAGTGGCGCCGCTTCACGGAGCCGGCGATGACTGTTCTCAACCCTTCCGGGATATCACTGGGCCTTTCCCACTGCTGGCCTTTCATTCTCTTAATTCTTCTGCCCTCAATCGTCCTTTTTTCATCTTCCAGCAGCATTTTGTTCCCCTTTTCCCTTCCACCTAGGTCTGTGTCTTAAACAACAAGAACAAAAAGAAATCTATTTTCTGATGAGTTAGTGGCATTTTGCAGCTATTTTTTCATCTTCAGCTCTTGAAAACTAGAGTTGTGATATCTAGTCATATTTATTTAATTTTTAGCTTGTCATGGATGTAATAATGACTTTGTATTTGTGGTATCTTGCAGGACCGATGGCCGCCCGGACAAGAGCAAAGGGCAGGTGGTGCTGGCCACGGCCATCGAGATCTGCGTCTGAGCCACCCCGCCGCCCTCGGGCCGGGCGCTGTGCACGCAGCCGGGCAGAGCATCAGAGCTGCCCTGGGCCCACGCCAAGGCCGGGGTGGCGGCCGTGGCAACAGCGACCAGCCCCACGGTGGCAGGAGGGAGTAGTGGTAGACTAGGCAGGATGGAAGGCCTGGGTGCCCGTCCGTCCATCCGTCCGTAGGGCCGGCAAGATAGCCACCAAAAGGCCTCTGGCCCAGCCCGCAGGAGCCAAGCCCCACAAGACCCAAGGATTCAGAGGTACCCCTTGACACCAGGAGCAAGGGAGCTTGCAGGTGGACTCCCCAACACCTCCCTGAATGCTGGAGCCCTGACTAGTTACTCCTGGCCCTTTGCACCCCCTGGCAGACCATCCCACAGCCCCATTCCAGGTCCTACCCTCCTGCCCCCCTACACACCTTGGGCACAGAAAGGGACTGAAGTGGTAGGGAGAGAAGAGGCTTAAGGCCTCTGGGCACTGGCTAGGAGGAGGAAGATGAGCTGAGGGCAGAGTTTTGCTCAGCTGCATCCTGCCCCTTTCTTGGGAGGCTGGAGGGGAGAGGCCAGGCCCCCTGCAAAATGTAGCAAATGTCTGGACGTTGCAAAAGTGTATGCAAGTGCATGCACTGGGGCACAGGCTCCAGGAATCTTGTGACTTCCTCCAAGCCATTTCCTTGGTGAGGACACGAACAAGAGGGCAGCTTGCCTTGGGCCACACAGCCACTGAGAGGTAGAGCTCTGGTAGCCCTCCCCCAGGAGACAGAAGGGCTCCCAGGGCAAGGGCCTCAGCTCCCTGGCACCCCTGGGGCAAAGGTGTGAGTGCAAAGCCCACCTCAAGAACGAGCTCCCCTGCCGGCGGCACCTTCCCCATGGCCCAGGGAACCTCTCCAGTCCTCTCTGTTCTCGCTGCCCTGCCCAGACAGTGGCCTGGGCTTTGGCATGTGGCGAGGTTTCTGCTGGGGAATCTCCTGGGTTTCTGCCTTGGGCTGACCCCGCATCTCCCACATTTCTAGTCCTGGAGTATACGGCTGTGGGCATGAGAACAGGGTGCCAAGGAGATGTGAGGGCGGTACATGTGTGCTGGGGGTGTGCAGCCTGAGCACTCCCGGAGTGCATATGTGCACATGTAGCCTTGTGTGCTGAGCGACTGTGTCCAGATGCCCAGTGACTCCGTCCTGCCCCAGGATTCTCACCAGGCAGCTGCCAGAGGGTGTCCCGGCCTGCTTTTCACCACACCCCTCAGGGAATCCGGCCAGGAGGCATTTGCAGGTTGGATCAGGCCCCTAGGCAACAAAGCAGAGGAGAGGAACCCAGCCTCACCCAGCGCTCCCTCGTGAGCCCCGCCCTCTCTGTGGAGGCCTGGGACCCGGCAATAACCTCAACATGGGTGAGGCTGCCCCCTCTGCCTGGCAGCACACCATCCACTGTCCTGGGCCCTACATGCCGGGGGCTCTCTGGGGTTCTAGGCTATTTGAGGGGCTCCTTTATGGGCCAGGCTGACCAGAGGGCACCCCAACTACCCTCTGGCCTGGAGCCCCCACCTCTTCATTCACCCCTCATTTCCACCGCGCAAAAGGGCTATAGGTCCCCCTGCCCTGCCTGGGTCCAGTTTACAAACAGGTAGCCCCAGAGCCTGGCCCCCTCTCCTTGGTGTGCCCACTCCTCTCAAGACCCACCTCTCCAGCAGGCATTGGGGCCCTCCACACGCCAGGTAAGTAGCAAACCCTTCCTCCCACCAAGGGCCAAGGCCCCCCCCATCACTGCCCCGGCCCACCTGGAGCCCACCTGGGCACCTCTCCCAGCCGCAACTTCTCCTTTTGCCTTAGGCCTCTCAACATCCTGTTTCCTGCAATAACAAGGAAGCGAGATTCCAAGTAGATGTCCCTGTGCGTGCTCTTTCTCTGTTGAGATCCTTGTCTTAGTAGCTAGGATGTTAGAATTGGGAAGGGACCGTAGTTATGTAGCCCAGCCCTGTTTTCAGAGGCACACGGGGCAGTGACGGCCTGACGCAGAGGCAGGACCAGAACTGGGTCTCCTTCACTGTCAGGGCCCGGCCACTGCCACTGCTGCTGCCTACGCTGGTCGGGTTGGGACCCTTTGCCCCTTAGGGGAGGTGTTGGTAACAGATATTTACCTCAGTTTATGTCACTGTTGAAGAAAAGAAAAATAAATAGCAAAAAGTTAACACCGTAGACATGAAAACTTAGAAGACAAAAAAATTCACAAAAAAATCCCCTTGCAATTCTGTGAAGGTGTGTGTGTGTGTGTGTGTGTGTGTGTGTGCATGCACATGCGCACGTGCATATATGCGGAGACACACATGTCTGTTCCACCCTGGGCAGGCCGGGATCTCTGTCCCAGCCTCTGTGCCCCCCGCACTGCCCCCTGTCCTTCGGTGCTCCCCAGAGGCCCCTCTGAGCTGGCCTGTGGGGTGCGGGGAGCCCCCTTGGTGGGAGGCAGGGCCACAAGTTAACTGAAGGGTCTTCTACCCAGCCCCTGAGCAGAGCCCCAAGGCCACCAGTGCTCCCTGAGCCCCATGCTGTGGCCAGTGGGACGGTTGTGGCTGGCATCAGTGTCCAGGCCTGGCTCGGGGCCTGGGTGCAATCTCAACCCCAGCACCGTCATGTATCACCCCCTTGCCCCCACCATGTGTTTGTAAATACTTTGGCATCCTTTGGCCCTGAGGAGGTTTTTAAATGTGTTATTTACTTCTCTAATCATGACAATTGCTATAAAATAAAAGTTTAGAAAAATTACCACTCGGTGGCTGTCTTGTCTCAGATACAGGGTGGAAGGGGGGGTCACGAAATTGCTCTGGAAACTGAGAACTTGACAGATGTTCTAAGGTGGGATCTGCAGAGCCTGAGGGCAGCCACTCCTGGCCTCCTGTGACCTCTCAGACCTAGTAGGCTCAGAAGGGAACAAATACCCAGGTTCTGAGGAAGGGGTAGGGAGTTTTCCCGGCCTGGAGTCAAGCGTGAAGCCCTTCAGACTGGGCAGGAAAAAGAAGCAAAGGCCCAGAGGGACAGAGTAGGCCAGTTGATCCAGTCACCACTCAGCAGATACTGAGCATGTTCTGTCTACCGGCTGCCTACTAAGGACCAGAGACGGCAATGAGCAGGACTCATGGGGCCCTGTCCTCTGGCAATCAGCAATCTAATGATGGAGCAGACGTTACCCACATATAAGGGTGTGTGCTGGGAAATTATGTAAGTGGGAACCTCATTGAGTTTGGAGGCATTGAGAGCTCCATGAAGATGGAGACCAGAGGATTCAGAGTTCTCTGGTCATCGGGCAGAGCGGGCAAGAAGAAGCCGAATGGGCAGTGGCTACAGAGGCAACAGGCCAAGTGAAGCTTCTAAGCAAGGGAGCTGCGGCAGGCTGTAGAGTTTCATGATTCAACATTCATTAAGCAAATATTTATTAATCACCTACTTGTGTCAACAGAACCCTTCTGTTGGCTCTGCTTTCAAATACAGGCCTACCCAGAATCAGCGGTCTCACCGCCTGCATCCCCTGCTGGGTGCAGTCAGCCCTTCCTTGCCTGCCTAGCTCCTCACTGGTGTCCCTGCTCCCTCTCCTGAGCCTGTTCAGGCTCTTCTCAGTACAGCAGCCAATCTTTTCACGGATAAGACTGGTCGATCTGTTCAAAGCCCTGCAATACTTCCTATTCCACCCAAATCAAAGCTGAAGTCCTTACAGTGGCTCCGAGGGCCTGGCCTCATCCCCTACTCCTCTCCCCTGTGCTGCCTCCCAGCCACATTGTCCCCTAAGACAGCTAAGCTCCTCTCACTCAGGGCCTATACCCTTGCCTTGAACCCTCACTGATCTCCCCAAGTCCCCTCTCTCCCTTCAAGTCTCTGCTCAAATGTCAACTTCCTGAGTGCCCTACTTGGAGCAGAAAACCCCTTACTCCAAGCCCTCATCATCATTTGCAATACCATGTGTTTGTGCTCCATCTCTCCCCACCAGAATGGAAGGGCCATAAAAACAGTCAGGGTTTGGCAAACTGCTACTCCCCTCCCCAACCCCACGCCTAGCACAGGCCTGGCACATCACAGGCCCTCCATAATGATTTGTCAAATGAATGAATGAATGCCCAATACTATTTAGGGGCCAAGGATACATCAATAAAGATCATCTCTATCCCCTGAAGCTTGCTTTCTGAAGAGGAAAACAGACATTAAGTAGGTTACATAATTATCTATGAATTAGGGGTTGGTGGGTAAGTATGAGAGGGAAAAAAAATAAGGAGAAAAAAAATCCAGCCAGACCAGATCAGAAGGCTAAGGAGTCCTACCTAAAAATTTGATTAAAACCCTATCATTTTAAAACACCTGCCACTTATCTGTTATGCTAAGGATGGATACCTGGAGGCAATAATCCCTTAACACAACACTGTAATGGATTGTTAAGGGGTGGAGGGAGGGAAAACCACAAATGCAAACAGTATCCCCGCTTCCCCTGCTTGCTGTATAAGTACCGCCTCTGTAACTCCCAGTGTGTTAAAGAAGTCCAGCGCTTATCACCAGGGGGCCTCAGTTTTCTGTTTCTGTTGCTTCTGCCTGCCACTCAGCATCACGGCTGATCTAACGCATCCCCTAGGGTGATAAAGCCAACGTCCTGCCAGACCAGAGGAGCTTGACCTGAAGCGTTTCAGCCTCACCCACATTGTACTGAAACCAAACCAACCCCTGTAACCCCTAAGATCCTTCCATTTACCTGGATCACCTGTCCTTGATCGTGGAGAGAGCCTCTTCGAGGACTCTTAGTGTCCTTTCCTGCCCATAGTCTTCAGTCTAGACTAACTCAGTCCATCAAAAGGGTACATTGAACTTCAAAAGAGAAGAGATTGTATTCTTGTCTTGATTACTTTTTTTCACCCAAGATGCCCCTTGAGCCCTATGCAAAATTTCCCAGCTCCTCACCAGTGACAGCTAAGCATGCCAAGACAAGTGGTACTAGAAGGGGCAGCCTCTAAGATCCCATTATACCCTTCACTCAGGGCAATAGATAT
>NW_006436812.1:8067152-8086474 GCF_000325575.1 Pteropus alecto
AAGAGTCCCCAAACAGCGTCTCCCTTTCAAATATGTAAAGCCCTACTCATCTGTCTAGTACCTGGTTCAGGGTGGAAATGTGGGTGAAAGACGAGTAATTTAGAAGTATTTACTGGCAGCTGGGGGAGGAGAATGTTCATCGCCCGGGCTTGGGTTACTGGAGCTTTGCGGCATTGGAGAAATTTAGGGGTTTCCATTTGGTGACAAAGAAGGACAGCATACAGGAAGAATTAGGCTGTATAATTCGCATACTGTGTTGTATATGTGAAATTTGCAAAGAGAGTATATCTTAAGTGTTCTTACCACAAAAAAATTCCGACTGTGAGGTGATGGATACATACACGTATATCAAAACATCAAGTTGTACACCTTAAATATATTCAATTTTTATTTGTCCATTTTACTTCAATAAAGCTAAGAAGAAGAAAAAACCGTAGTAGGCTGGACACAGCCAGACTCAAGACAGTGAGCACGGCTTGGGAATTCTCAGATCACGGAGGGGCCTGGTTGTCTTGAGGATGTGGTAAGGGGCTCTAGCCCTTCTATATGTTAAAGGAGAATGGAGGGTGCCTGCAGAAGGTGGAGGATTTGGGCTTATATTTAATTACAGTTGTGATAAGGACCATAGGATGCCAAGAATAATATAAGGTGTAGTGGACATCTGCTATATTTCCTGTTCAGTACCACTTTCCCCCTCTTTGGGTGATAGCACCCCAAGTTTCCTTTTCATGTTTTTGACCCATGTGGTTCACGTGGAGCTGACTTCACCCCTTGGTTCCATGGGGTGACCACATGACCCAGCATATTCCATTTCCTGAGTTACAGAAATTGCCTCAGGCCTGAATATACAACCAAGGTTAGGCAGCTCCTGGCCTTTCTCTACATCTATTAGGGAAAAAAAAGTGTTCTCTTTTCATTAGAGTTGCTAAGCTTGTGGGATATAAGCCTGGACCTGCCGGTGGCCATCTTTGCCATAACTCAGGGAGATTCTGGCCAAGCATCAAACCTACACAGAGTGAATGAAGCAGAGCCAAGAAATGAGGAAAGATGGATTTCGATGACATTATTTGAGCACAAGGATCCATGACTGAAATTAGATCTAAATGGGTTTTGCAGTTACATTAGCCAATATATTCTCACAAATCCGTTTGAGGTTGATATCTATCACTTGCAGATAAAGGAGTTCTGACTGGTACTCAGAGAAACCTTATCTGTAAGATCACTAAAGACAACAGTACACATGAGGCCCTGCCCTATATATTTTGATCAACGTAATTACTCCCGATCAACATAATTATTTGATCACTAGGAGCCACTGAGCCCTTCTATGACTAGATGCTCACTTCTGAGGCTGAGATTACCAGAGTCTTCATTAGTTCCAATTTGATCCCAAATAACAGAAAACTCAGTGTAGCCTGGTTGATTCAAAACCGATTTGAAAAAGAAAAATCCAGAAGTAGAACATCAGGTGCAGCTTAATGCAGAGGTTTCAATTTCATCACCAGGATGAGTTTCTTTCTCCGAAGGCTCTGCTGCTTCTGGGTAAACGTATTCCTGGACTTCTTCCTCTCTTCTTGTGGGGCAGGATAGCTGCCAGCCACCCCAACTTGCATCCTCTCAGAGTGATGCCCAGCAGGAAAAAATGAGAGTCCCCTCACCATCCATCCTGTTCTGATTGGTGTTTGCACTGTGTTTAGTTGGTTCTGGATCTATCGCTGATCCAGTCACCATAACCAGGGCAATGCAGTTCTCTGATTAGCCAAGGCTTATCACATGCTCCACTCCTGAGCTGGGGGTAGATCCCCACCCAAAGTACTTTACACAGAGGGGCTGTTCTGTGGAAAATCAGCTAAGGGTGCAGTGGATATATCATTTAGCCCCAACTCTTCACCCTTCCCTATACCCATGCCCTTTGCCATATTGTTTTGCAGTGCCCTCTCACCAGGAGCGACATGGCCTGCCCCTTCTCTTGAATCTAAAATAGGACAGTCAGTGGGATGTCAGCAGATGTGATGCAATCAGAGGCTCAAAATGGGGCTTGCACAGTGGTATTTGTTGTCTCTTACCTTCTGCCATTGCCCTGAGACCACATGTTTGTTTCTTCTTCCTGGATGTTGGATAACTGCTTTGTATTTTTCTGTTTTCCTTTTTTCTTTATCTACATACATATGTATTTTAGGACCTGGAGAGTATTGCAGTAGAGATCATTTTTAAGACTGTCCCTACCCTTCCACTGACAGAGACAAGGACCTCCTGCCATGTTCATACCATAGCTGATCACTTTAGGAGTGTTCCCAAGCTGTCCCAAGTTGGGCCAAATCTCAGTTCTAGAGATTTAGAACTGAGACTAAGAAGCCAGTCAATGTCTGATTAAATTAAAAATATGAGAACTTAGAAGTTGTGGGGCAGCTATGTTTAGTAATGGGCCTAGAGAAGCAAAGAAAATCAGTGTTAGTTAAACTGGTGTTGGCTGCTGTAACAGATTAAACCCCAAAATCTCTGGGGCTTAACATCACTGTTCATTACTACTTCACGTAAGTAAGCTGGTCTTCCACATGGTAATTCAAGGACCTAGATCTTGTGGCTGCTCCCCTGGGGCCTCGGCTGATGGGTGGCAAACAATACAGAGAGAAGAAAATATATGCATTCTCTTAAGCATCCTAGTCCCAGAAGTGGGACAAACCCTCCATTCACATTCCATTGGCAAGAACTGTACCTAACTACAAGGAATGCTGGGAAATACGTGCCCAAGAAGAAAAGAAACCATATTTCTTTGCCACAGTAGGACTGACAAAAGCGAGAGGAAAGGCAAGAGACAATCATGAAGATAACTGGCTGGGTACTTAGCAATTTTCTGGTTCCAAATTTCTACCCACATGAGGCCTGACTTCTATCCTTGGGCCCTCATAATATATCTATGTATTTTTTAGAATAAATTTATTTATTTATTTTAATTGGTTCCAAGTAATACATCTATGTTTTTGCCTTACACTAATGTGGATTGGTTTTCTGTCACAACCAAAAGGGACCTAAGACACATGTTTACCATTTTGCATCTTGCTTTTGTTTCTCACTTAACATCTCATAAACATTTTCTAAGTGGCTGTAGAAGCTGCCTCATAATCATCACTTCAACGGCCTGACAACGTCCTCCTGAGTGGATCTCCCCTAAGTTACTTAACCATCTTCTTACTATTAGTTACTTAAGTTACTTCTAATTTTTCACTATTAAAAAGGGCCCTGGAGTGAAATTCTTCATAGTTTTGTCTTTCTTTGGATTAGTTCTTTAGGATAAATTCCCAGAAGTGCAATTTCTAGGTCAACTGGCATGAACATTTGTATGGTTCTTTACAGATGTAGCCAAATTGTTTTCCATAGAGTTGTACCTACCTCTTTGGAGGGCAATCTGGCAGTTGTATTTTAAAATGCATGACTCTTGCAAAAATCTTGGCTCCTATAGGATACCAGAGAACTGAGGGGAGGCTTAGGTTCCTGGAATATGAGGATCCTATGTCTGTATCTTGGTCCTACAGTCCTAGAAGGATTCAGAGATGCCCTCTCTTCCAACTGCAGACCTGATGCCCTGAGCCATTCTCTATCTGGGCTCCCCAGGTCCCTCATCAAGATGGTCCCTCACAAGCTCAAGATGCCCCCACTTCCTCTGCATTCATCTGCTACCCCTTTCACTCCTGGGACAAACAATCTGAGTGACTTCCCTTCAGTGACCTTGGAGGAGCAGTGCTGGTTCCCTTCCTGGAATGGCGATGGGGAAAAAGGGGGTTCTTTCTTAACAACTCACCCATGGTGTCTGTTGTGGAGCTCCAGGTCTCGAAGCTCTGCTGGCTGAGGCCAGAAGTTTGTCACTACCGTTCTTAACTTGGCTGCTCATTAGCATCACCTACAAGGTGAGGTTTTTATATCTTTAAGGATAGAGGAATGAGGTAAGTGGCACTGTGAGGAAAGAATCTGGCAAATCCAAAATGTGGAGTATTCTACAAGACACTTGTTTTTCTCAAAAAATAAACACCATGGGAGCAAGAAAAGGTGGGGGTTGTTTGATGCTTCTCAATCGTGAGCATGAATAAGACTCACCTGGCTGGTTAAACACATTCTCCTCAGCCCCATCCCCAGAGGTTCCAGTCAGGCCATCCAGAGTGGGACCAGAGAAGTTGCTTTTATAACAGGTCCAGGTGCGTCTGGTCCCAAACCTCACCATGAGTCACTGTTCGAAACTAGCAGACAGTTAGAAAAAACATAACAACTAACTGTAATGTACCAACCTTACTGAGTCTTGATCTAGAAAATCAACATCTGTAAAATGCATTTTGTGAACAACTGGGTTCATCTGAACGTGGCTTCAATATGTATTGGAAGATATTAGAGAATTACTGTTAACTTTCTTGGGTACGGTGATGGCATGTGGCTATGCGGGAAAATAGTCATACTTTAAGCTGATTCATGCTGAAGTATTTAGTGGTTAAGCGTCACGATGTCTACAACTAATTTTCAAATGTTTCCACAAAATACACAGAGACAAAGCAATACAGCAAAATGGTAATTATCGAATCAGGTGATTACTATATGAGTGACCATTATACCACTCTTTCAGCTCATCTATGTTTGAACATTTTTAAGAGAAAAATCTGTGGAGGAAGTCGGGGAGGAAGTCAGGGAGAAAGTGCAGCAGACTAGTGCAGCTGCAGCATAATTGAGTGTTGGGACGAGGCTGGCCTGCTCTTGTCAGCGCCCCCGGGTCTTTTAAGGATCTTGGGTTCTGTCCTGATTGGATTCTGTCCTGAGTACACAAGGAAGCCCTCAAAAGTTTTAAGCAGGGTGTGACATGATCTGGTTTTTTAAAACTTTATAGCTTTAAAAAGATGTTTTTCTTTCGAATCTTGGCAAAATAGATGACGTAGAAAATGGTTTATGGCCAAGCACCAGGGAGCTGCTAACGTCCGCACCAGGAAAGCATAATTATCAAGCTACAAACCAGAAGCCGCCTCATGTGTTGATCCTTCTCAATAAGTGTGGACTCTTTGGTTCCCAAACGCTGTGTGAAAATCAAAACTCATAATTATTTTCAGATAATAACACAGCTGACGAGGCGCCACCCAGACAAATTAAATCAGATTCTTGGCACCAGGGTCTGTTGAAAGACCCCAGCTGATTCTTCCTTGCAGCCTGGCCGAGCCTACTGGGTTGTCCTAGGGTGACAAGTGCCAGCAGGCCTGTGACGACTCTGCTCTCAGAGTCCCTGAGAATACAAAGGCATTAAACTGCAAAAACATGTTGTCACGCTCTGGACTTCTCCCAAGTACAGACAGACTTGGCTCTGTAGTACCAAGGTCGAGGAAACTTGCCCTCTCAGGATTTCAGGACCTCTTACTTTTTCTTTTCTTTTTCGCTTAATTGATTTCTCTGATTATACCAATTATCCATAAGCATTATAAAAAAAAATAAGACAATATATAGAAGTATAAGAAAGTAAAATCACCTCGAATCCCAGTACCCTGACACAGCCGCCATTTTGCTTGGTGACCGCCCTTCAGGTATTCCTCTAGACACATGTGCAGACACATAGAACAGCCCATCAGTGGGGTCGTACCACACAGACACTGTAGTGGGGCAGAATAAAATGTGAAGGATGTTGCCTGAAGACATCCTCAATCGAATGAAAAACATTAATCTATCCATCCAAGAATCTTAGCGAACATCCTCATAACATGCAAACTCTACTCAGAACTGAGCACTGTAGAAAATTATAATTTCCTTTTCTTTTAACACAACCTTTTGTTTTCCTGGTGTTGGTCATTTTTTTTTTTTATTTGCTTAGAAAAATCTATGTACTTGTTATTAATTCAACCCTAAACTCAACACCAGCTCTTAAAAACGTTTCTCGAGATTTTCAGTTGGATTAAGTGGTTTACAAATTTAATCTTGAAAAACTCTATGCTAGTAGCCCCTGCCCTGCTCCAGTATGGCCCGCCAGCCCTCTGCTTGTCACACAGTGTCATCCTGGGGTCTTTCTCATTTCACCATTTTCCCGAAGAGCTCCTTTTCCTCTTTTTAATGTTGGCGTTCCTATTTGTTCCTTCTACTTGGTTTTCTCTTTTATTTTGGTGGGGCACCAATAAAGGGTGCATAAGAAGTCAATTTTTTTAGATTTTGCAAAACAAAAATTTTTTTATGGCGTATTGCCAGACTGCTTTCTAAAAGGACCGTTAACAATTTGCATCTCCATCAGCAGTATGAAAGAGTATGTATGCTTCCCCCAAAGCCCCACCAGCTCTTTCATCTTTGCCTCCCTGCTAGCTGTAAAGCTCATGGGGACTTTAACTTGCCATTTCCTGCTTACTAGTGGCCTCTGGGCTTCTTTTCTTGATTTCAAAATTTTCCCCAATCCCTCGATCGTAAGTATAGTTTCCTGAGTTTTCTTCTAAGACTTTCATTGAGTTTTTAATTCATCTGTAATTTACTTTTGCCTGTGATATGAGGTATTGATCCTATTTTATTACTTTATTTTTTCCAAATGGATAGCCAATTCTGTTGACATCTATTGGGAAATAGACTGTCCTCTTCTGACTGAATCGAAGTTCTACTTTTGTCACAATTGAAATAATGGGATTCATTTCTGGGCTACTTAGTTGCCCTGATTACAGGTTTTTTTATATTTTCCATGTGAAGTTTAATATAGTGTTATCTAATTTTTAAAAAGCCTTACTGACATCTTCATTGGAATTGCACGTGGGGACTTCGTATTTTTCTGATGTTTTAAGTCATCCCTTTTTTCTAACATTAGATCTTTCTCTTTTGTCCTTCAACATGTTTTTTTTCCTTCATAGGTCCTGCACTTTTCCTGTTAAATTTATTCCCTAGTAATGTAAATGTGAAGGAAATATATTTTTTTTCCATTTCTAGCCCATGATTTCTTGCAATAGCAAGTTTGTCTGACCTTTTCTTTTTTCAGTAGTGAGCATTTTTTAAATTTTTTTCTCCTGATGTATTTTTTTCTCCAAAACACTGTGTGTTTTTTTTTTATTCTAAGGGAAATGGCTTTAGTATTTAAAATAATATTTGCTGTTTTTGCAAAGAAAGTTTACCATGCTTAAGTGATCTATTCCTTTCTTATTCACTTTTAGTATTTTCTTGGAAAAAACTATTGAACTTTTTCAACTGACTTTTCCACTTCAATTGATATGATCACATTGTTACCGTCCTTCAGTGTGAGGTAAAGAATTATGTTGGTCAATGACTTGATATTGAACCTGTCCTGCATTTCTGAAGTAAGTTTTAATGGCTCAAAATACATTATTGTTTTGATATACGATTATATTTTATTGGTTAGTATTTTATTTAGAATGTTTGCATCCAAATCATAGAGAGATTGATCTATGATTTACTGGCTTGTTTTGTTTTTCGTTCTTGTAATTTGTTTGTTGGTTTACTGTGTTTATCAGGTTTTTATATTAAGGTGATGTTGCCCTCATAAATAAATTGAAGAGTTTTTTTGTTTTTCTATGACCTAGAATGTTTAAGTTTATTGGAATTACCTTTATTTTTATCAATTTAAACCATCTGAAGATTAGCTAAATTTATCTTCGAAATCACTTTACACACACAAAAAAGATATGTAACGTAAATGTAAGTTAGGAGACAGAATGAAGACTCAAGAGCCAAGTTAAACTGCCTTTTCAACTAAAAGGTCCCTGTCACCAAGGTTCAGCTTGTCTGAAAGGGCAACAGCCACTGCCTTTTCCTAGCCGTGGGTTCTGGAGCGGGCCGGACTGTCCTGCAGGTGCTGAGGAGGAGGTGAGAGCCTGCAGTGCAAGTCATGGTTTTCTCTCCTTCCCTCTGCTGCTCTTCTTTGTAATAACAAAATACCCACATTTAAACTCAATTTTATTGACTGGGTGAAGCTACGCAAGCGAGGGAGGGCAGATGAAAGTTTGAACCCCAGCTCAGCCTGCCCCGGGCAACCTGAGCACCTTTGTGGGGTTGGCTCTCAGCTGTGAAATAGATTTGTATGAAGTTTAACTGAGATAAAGTGTACAGTGTCTGCAGGCCTCCACTGTGCTTCTTGTCCCCACCCACCTCACCCCTAACAGAAGGCCACACTTCGCTGCATGCACAAGGGGAAGCCATGGCACATCCTCGAGGTAGGGAGTCACCAAGATCCAATAAGCACCACGATAGGAAGAGTTTAGTGCTGGGCGATGGATTTAATCAGCTTGAAGTTACAGGCGAAGAAACTGAGGCACAGAGAGGGGAAGTTCTTTGCCTAAGTCACAAAGCTACAGAGTAACGGTGCTGGAATCCGAACCCAGGTCTTCCTGATTCCAGGCCTCCCAGTCACAGGGTCTATCCCCGCCCCCCCTCCAGAAACTGAGAGACACCCCCAGCCCTCCATAGCCCACTGTGCCACTAATTTCTTGGGAAGGACATGCATCACCCCTTGTGTCCAGGCACCTTTTGTACCTGCCCCCGCATGAGTCACTCACCAGAGCCAGAGTGAAAGAACCCACCTCCTGGGGGAGTTCTCTATGTGAGTGCGTTTTGGGTTCCCGTCTTAGTCACCACTTCCCTTGGTTCCCACCCCTCCCCCAAATGCTGAGAGCCTGCCTGTGCCCCCACCCTCCCCGGCAGTGGGCTCAGGGCCTGAGTGTGGTAGAGGCTTGGTGGCGGGGCTGGTGAGGCTGGGGCAGGGTGGCTTCCCTGAACCTAAGTGAAAGCAGTAAACCTGCCGGGCAAACACAGACAGCTGACACTTCCAGAGTGCTGACTTCAGCCAGGCCCTGCTCTAAGCCCTTTGCATCTATTAAGACACTGAATCCTCTAGAAACTCATTATGTACTATTGTCTCTATTTTGTAGATGAGGCAACTGAGGTTCAGAAAGGGGAGATGTCACAGAGCCAGCAAAGGACAGAGCAGGGACTCTGAGTCAGGGGTTCTGAGGGCTGAGTCCGGGCACAGACTTACTACAGAACCCTGCCTCTTTGTTTTGCTGGCTTCCCCTGCCTTCCCCTCCATGATCTGTATCCAGCACAGACCCTGTCTCAAGGGCAGGGCAAGACGGGGTCCCTGCCCCGGGCCTCGTCCTGCCCTTTAGCCTAGCCCAGCCAGAGCCCCTGAGAATGGCGAGCAGGGGCCACCCTCTGGCGAAGGCACATTTGCTTGGAACACCCTCCTCCTTCTCTCCATTGGACCAGTTCCTGCTCCTGTATGACTCAAGGGCAGCAGCATCTCCTCTGAGAAGCCCTCCAGATGTGCCCCTGTAGAACCCTGCACCTCCCCTAGTGAGTCCCAAGTTAACCATTTGCTCGCTGTGACCCTAGGCAGATTACTGAATCTAAGCCTCAATTGGCTCATCTACAAAATGGGGCCAGTGATATCTCAAGGGGTCTTGCAAGGATGAAGAGATAAGCTGAGCAATGAATGTGCTTCTAACAGGGCCTTCTAACTGGCCCACAGTAAATGCTCCCTAATGGGCCCTTTTGAAAGCATTGATGTCTATCCCCTGGGTCATCATTGTGAATGTACCTCTCACTGGACCAAGCGCTCTGCAAGGGCTTAAATGGTGTCTGTCTTGTTTCCGTGCAGGGCAAACTACTAACACTGAACATCTGTTCTCCCTGCGGTGAGCCCTAGGAGCCCCAAGGCCCCTTACCTCATCCTTACCTCAAGATGTCATATACACCCGTGTTCCCTTTCTGTCTCTGAATCTCTCCTGCATGTGGGGTCTCTGACTCTCTCATGTATGTGGGGTTCCCATATATATGGACGGGTTCGATTTGGTTATTTTCTCACGCTAATCTGTCTCACGTCTATTTGATCATTAGATTAGCAGAAAGACTTGCAGGTAGAGAAAAATTTCTTCCTTCACCACATTGGGCTTGGCCTAGACAGGGCTGCCCCTTCCTGGATGTGTGACCTTGGGCGAATCACTTAAATCAACCTCTCTGCAACTCAGTGCCCTTCTGGCCAAGTGGGGACAACAACAGCCCCCCTACCGTGGGCTGTGATGAGGATTAATTGAAATGATATCTACAAAGCACTGAAGACAGGGCTGGCCCACTGTTGGTGCTGCATGAACGTGGTTGAAATAAAAATAAGTAGCTTCATCCCCTTCAAGACTATTGTCAACATCTGGTCAGCTCTCACCTCCTGCCCCGCCACCTCAAGGTCTAGGTCACTAGGAGCACTTCTGCAGGTACCCCTTCTTCATGCTATACCCTGGTTTTGCCAGCCATACTCAAGGCTCAGCTCACAGCCGAGCCTCCCGTCCTAGCTTCTGGGGCCTGGGCGTCCTGCACCACACCAGGTGCCCTGTGCCTGAAGCAAATAGGACGGTCGAGTCAGTCCATGGAACCCAGGAGTAGAAAGAAACGGCATAACTTCGTTTTCCAATTGAACATAATTTTCTTGACTCTGTCCCTCCCACTGCCTCTGAAAACATTATCAAGACATGTTGAGGAAAATTCAGTCCAAACTGGTGATCTTTCAGTCATGTTGAAGACTCTGAGTCCCAGACAGTTTACGACGGTGTCACAGTGGTCTTCCCCATCACTTGCCTCTGGGTGGGCCCACAGGGTTGGGGAGGGGTGAGGAAGAGCCCCACTAAGGTCATGGGCCACAGGGGGCAGGGAGAGCAGATTTGGACTGAGCTGGGGTGGCTGATGCTCCCATCCCACCCCCTCCACCTGCCCTGGTGGCTCAGGGCAAGCAGGAGCCTGTGGTTTCCCCTGCAGCTTCAACTCTTTATTCTTCAAGTTTGCTGTTGCTGAGGTTTCTCAGGTCTCCTGCTCGACGCCTGGTTGGGCATCAGCCCTCAGCTACAAGGTCACATCACCCCTGAGAAGAGTGAAACTCCCTGTTGGCGCACACATGAACCATTCCTCCCAGCTACCTTCTGTGTCCCCATGGAGCCTGTAGAAACTTCTGGAAGGCCTCTTCACTATGCAAACGCCATAGGATACCTCCTCCCACTTCCCTCAGAAATGTCCTCCCATTCCCTCTCTGCCCTGGCCCCTTCATGCTCATGGCTGGCTTATCAGATAAAATATAGGGCACTCAGTTAAACTTGAATTTCAAATAAACAACAAATAATGTTTTGATATACCTATGTCCCAGATATTGCCTCCTGAATTTTTATTTGCCAAATCTAGCAGAGTAACTCAAAGGGCTGGATTTGTCTATAAGGATCTGGCCCAGCAAATTGGGGAGAAGGTTGTTGGTCCCCCTTTCCCTCCACACTCCGTGGGGACCTTTTTTTCCTTCATTTCCTTCCCTCCCCTCTGCCCTCCACAGCACTCCATCTCGCCCCTAGGCTGGCTAAGGAGGGGTAGGGAGGTAACCCTCACGCTCCCCAGCATCTCAAACTCTCCCTCGCCTCCCCTTGCCAGCTCGCTTCCTTTTTCTGTCTTACTGGCAGAAGACACCCTGTCCTCCCACTTGGCCTCCCTTCCCGGGCCCCTTCTGTCTCACACCTGGCACAGTCTTTTGAACTAGCAGTTTGGGCTCCCTGGCCCCATTCCCAGCTGCTTTTGTAGGGGGTGGTAGAAAACAGAACACATTGTTTGATGTCTCACATTAATAGGCCACCACAAATCAACCCTCCATGCCGTCCTGCTATGCACACACACAGCCTCTCCTGTGAGTCCTGCTACAATCCGCCCATTCGACAGATGAGGACGCTGAGGCTCAGAGAGGTCAGGGTCTCGCCCTGGGTCACACAGCTGGTGAGTGGAGGGCTGGGGTTCTCTTTTGAGGGCCTTGGGGCTCCTTGGAGACCCGGGCTCCCAGCAGCACCTCAGCAGGCCTTGTAGGGAGGGGCTGAGCTGCTGAAGCTGCAGGTTCCTCAGCCCACAAGGTCTTTTCACACGGGAGCCAGTGCCGCAGCGTCTGGTGCAGCCTCATTCCACACCAGAGGCTGGGGCCCCTGACCCGTTTCCTCTCTGAGGATCAGCCACAGCTGCTGGGCTGGGGGAGAGGGAAGGAGAGGGGACCCCTCTTGCCCATGGGAATGCGGAGAAATCCGACTGCTTGAGGTGGCCAGGCCCACTCACGTGGGGCTCAGGAATGAGCAAGGCCACTTTCACAGTTAGTGCCATCACTTGCCAAGGTCCTGGGCCAGTCATTCTGTGGCTCCAAGTCTCAGTTTCTTCATCCACAAATAGGGTCACAATACTTTCTACAGCGTAGCGCTGAAGGAAGGACTAAAAATGGCCTTAAATAACAAAAATAAATGGTTAACAGTGTGCATTATACACCAGACACTGTTCTGGACATTTGATACATTCAATTATTTGATCCTTCCAATCGCCCTCTGAGATAGGTACCGTTATCGTCCCCACTTTATAGATGAAGAAACTGAGGCAGAGATGGAGTCACTTGCTCAAGGTCACTCGAGTCAGTATCCTAACTGAGGGCTCAAGGGTACAAGCTGTTAACTACTACAGCGCATGTGTTGAAGCACAGCACAAACCTCCAGATCAGCGGTCCCCACCTAAAATGGCCCGTAAACAGATAGATGTTAGTGAATGGACCAGCAATCCAGAAACAGGCCAGGGGAATCTAGTATAGGATATGGTACCATTTCAGATTAATAAAGAGAACACAGATTATTCAGTAGATGGCATTGGGACAAGGTTTAGCCACCTGAAAAAATAAGAAGGGTGCTCTATACCTCACACTTTACACTAGGATAAATCACACTAAAGATCTAAATGAAAACAATAAAACAGCAGCCATACTGAAATAAACCATGTCAGAATTTTATTTTTAATCTCAGAGTGGGAAGGCCTAACTATGACACGAAACCTAGAAGTCATAAAATAAAATATTGATAAACTCAACTACGTAAAAAATAAAAAGCTTCTCATGGCAAAAGCTCCAGTGATATAAATGGCGATAAACAAGTGACACAGGTGGCTCACTTTGTGAAGATTCATCAAGCTGCAGATTTCTGATCTGACACTTCACTGTGTACGTTATACTTCAGAAGGTTTTTTTTTTTTTTTAAGAAGGCAAACGGGGAAAGTGACAAACTAGAAAAATATATTCGTTCCTCATATCACAGATAGAGTTAATTTTCCTAATATATAAAATGTTCCTAGAAATAAATAAGAAAAAGACTAACTACTCAAAAAAAAAAAAAAAAAAAAGGCAATGGACACAAAACAGGTCACAAAAGAAGAAATGAAAGTGGCTGAAACACATGAGAGATGCTCATCTTTTCTCATAATAAGAGAAATGCAAATTAAAACTACAGTTGGATGCCAATTTGTACCTGACAGTTTGGCAAGAGATAAAGAGTTCAATAGCACTCTGAGTTGGCAAGGATGTGGGGAGACAGCACCATCGGATATTGCTTGTGGGAGTGTCAGCGGTCCCCCTCCCCCGGAGGGGAATTTGGCAACATCTATCAAAATCACACACGCTCGTTCACTTTGACCCGATGATTTCACTTCTTGGGATTCATTATACAGTGGTACTCCCACATATGCTTAATGACTTATGTATAAGATTGTTCATGGCAACGTTTTGTTTTTTTGTACACTATTGGAAATAATCTAAATGTCCATCGCTAGAGAACTAATTAAGATGCATCCATATGATGGCAAACTATGCAGCTGTAAAAAGAATGAGCAGAGTCCGGTCAGGATGAGGAGAGGAAATATAGTACTTCAAAACGAATAAATAAACCAATGCTCAATGACAACAACGCAACAAAAAGAATGAGCAAAGTTTTGGCGTATGATACAGAATGATCCCCAAGATACAGAGAGCATATAGAATTTACCATTTACATAAAAAAGGAAGGGTGGAGAATATTCAGATACATTTAGTATTTGCTTATATTCACATGAAAAATTTCTGGGTCACAGTGAACACCAACTGCGCCTTGGGACAGGAGCTCGGTGACCAGAGATGGGGTGGGAAGATTTTCACTGTATACTCTTTAGTACTTTTGAGATTTTGAAGCACAGGAATGTAATGCCTATTTTTTTAAATGTATTAAATTTTAACTTGAAAATGTTGAAAATAAAAGAAAACAAGGCAGATTACACAGATCTGGCCAGTCATTGCCTTATGGGAATGCAGACCCAGCATCGTCTGATCTTTCATGTTTTCACGAGAAGCTGGATCTGGAATTTCACATGGAAATTACCTACGTTCTTACGTCGGCAACAGCGGAGCCCTGCAGCTGCCGTCTCATTACCAGCTTCTTCCTTAGTTACAGAACTCTCTGTATTTGAGGTCGCAATGTGCTTAGGTAAAAGAAAGCATTTCCTCGCCTTCCCTGCAGTTAGGAGTGGCCAGTGACATAGAAGCTGTGGTCTCCCTGAGTGGAAATGCATGAAATCTCTCTAGCGGCGGCTTTAAGTTGGTGCGAGAGTGGCCCATTTTGCTCCCCGGCTTTTCTTCTTCCTGCCAGAACACAGATGTGAGCATCAGCAGCCATCTCGTGACTCAGGATGGAGCTAAGAGCTGAGGTGAAGCAGAAACAGAGAAGGAAGCTGGGTCCTTGGTGATGCTCGGAGCTGGCACACCCTCCTGGACTGGGGGCACCGCTGGCCTCACAGGCCAGTATGTGTGAAGGCACGCCATTCACATGGTATATGTTGCAGATCTACTCGTGTTTTCTAACCATTTTCAGGAATATAGTAGTGGAATGTCTTATTCAAACAAAATCAACATATTACAACAATGCTCCAATAAGTGGGGTCTCTTGGAGAGCAGACATCTTTTTCTGATATTCACAAAGACCCAGCTGCCTCCCTCCAGTCTTTTATGCACCCAAGAGACTTAGACATTCGTTTTGCCTGAATCACTGTAGTGAGTTCTCTATTGCTTACAGTCAAATTTAATTCTAACTGATACAGAGCTAACTTAAAAAAATTAAAATGAAAACAAACCCATCCTAACATTCAAATGGAATCTCAAGAAACCCCAAATAGCCAAAATAATCTTTTTTTATTTTAATTTTCAATTAGAGGTGACATCCAATATTGTTTTATATTAGTTTCAGGTGTACAGCGTAGTGGTTAGACATTTATATAACATACGAAGTGATCTCCCTCTATTAGTCTAGTACCCACCTGGCACTATACATAGTTATTACAATATTATTGACTATATCCCCTTTGTTGTACTTCACATCCCCATGACTATTTTGTGGCTACCAATTTGTACTTCTTAACCCCATTACCTTTTTCACCCAGCCCCCCAACACCCCTCCCATTTGGTGACCATCATCAGTTCATTCTCTGTATCTATGAGTCTGTTTTTATTTTGTTTGTTTATTTATTTTTGTTCTTTAGATTTCACATAGTCTTTCTCTTTCTCAGAATAATCTTGAGAAAAAAGAATAAAGTTAGAAGACTCATGCTTCATGATTTCAAAACTCATCACAAAGCTACAGTAGTCAAAACAGCATGGTACTGGCACTAGGCCAATGGAATAGAATAGAGAGTCCAGAAATAAATCTTCCCATATATGGTCAAGTGATCTTTGACAGGGGTGCCAAGGCCACTCAATGAGGAAAGGACAATATTTTCAACAAATAGTGCTGGGAAAACTAGATATCCACATGCAAAAGAATGAAGTTGGATCCTTACTGAACACCACTTAGAAAAATTAACAAAAAGTGGATTAAAGATCAAATGTAAGACCTAAAACTATAAAACTCCTAGAAAAAAAAATAGGAGAAAAGCTTCATGACATTGGAGTTGGCAATGATCTGTTTGATATTACATGAAAGGCACAGCAACAAAAGCAAAAATAGATAACTAAGACCACATCAAACTTAAAAGCTTCTGTGTATCAAAGGACACTATCGACAGAGAGAAAAGCAACCCACAGAATGGGAGAAAATATCATATATCTGATAAGGGGTTAATATCCAGACTGTATAAAAAACTACAACTCAGCAACCACCACCACCACAACAACAACAAACAATTGGGTTTAAAAATGGGGAAAAAAATTGAATAGACCTTTCTCCAAAGACAATATACAAATGGCCAACATGCATACAAAAAGGTGCTCAAAATCACTAATCATTAGGGAAATGCAAATTAAAACCACAATGAAATATCACCTCATATCCATTAAAATGGCTACTATCAAAAAAAAAAACAAACAGAAAATGACAAGTGTTGGTGAGACTATAGAGAAATTGGAACCCTTGTGCACTGTTGGTGAGAATCTAAAATGGTGTAGCTACTATGGAAAGCAGTCTGGCAGTTCTTTAAAAAATTAAAAATAAAATTACCACATGATTCAGAAATTCCACTTTGGGTATATATCCAAAAGAATTGAAAGCAGGATCTCGAAGAGATATTTGTACGCCCGTGTTCATAACGGCATAATAGCCAAGAGGCAGAAGTAACCCAGTCTACTGACATATGAATGGAAAAACAAAATATGGTATATACAATATTATTGTATTATTCAGCCTTAAAAAGAAAGGAAATCATTTCACATGCTACAACATGGATGAACCTTGAGGACATCATGTTAAGTGAAATAAGCCAGTCACGAAAAGACAAATATACTGTATTATTCCACTTATATGAGATACCTAAAGTAGTCAAATGATAGAAACAGAAAGTAGAACGTTGGTGAGATGCTGTTCAATGGTTACAGTTTTCATTTTGCAAGATAAAAATGTTCTGGAGATCTGTTGCACAACAACGAGAATACACTTAAGACTACTGAATTGTACACTTAAAACTAGGTAAGATGGGGAATTTTCTCTTATGTGCTTTTCTCTTCACATTCAGAAAAAAATTAAACAGCACAGTGGGCCACCAGTTTGCAATCTCTCCTGTAAATAGAGCTTCTCTGAGGCTGGGCATGTACCACGTGTGAGGGCTGCAAGGACTGTGGGGAACTTGTCACTTAGGAGCTCACATGTTTGTCTTAAGCTCTTTTTAAATTAATTCATTCAACAATATTTACCAAGCACCGACATCAAGCTCTATAGTAGTCCCTGGAAGGACAGAGATGAGCAGGGAGTTCACAGTCTAGAGGGTGACAGATAATAAACACCAAATACATAAAAAGATCAGCATTATGATGCCAATTCAATGGCTGTGACAGGATACAAAGTGACTGGGAGGGGAAGAAGATTATATGGCGTGGACAGGGAAGGCATCTAAGGAGGGAGAATTTCATCTGAAATCTGAAGGACAGAGGGAGTGGGCCATGTGGGGACGAGAGAGAAGAGCTCCAGGAAGAGGAAAGATCAAGTGCAAAGACCTGGAGGCAGAAATGAGCCTGGCCCATTTGGGGTGGACAGGAGCAGAAAGGCCAGTGTGACTGACTCAGGGAGCCAGTGCGAGGTGGATGTTTGAAATACTTCCAGTGGCCCCAGGTACATGATACAGATAAAAAGCAGTCTTTATCAGCATAAACTTGTTTTGTGAGTTCAAATGTATCATTATCTTTTATGATAAAAAATAAATTATAACAACAAACTATTTTGTCTTAGAGAATGGCTGGGCCAACAGATACCCCTCCTATTTGCCTCAACACATACACTGTCTGCTGAATCTCTGAACTAGCTCCTCGGAGAGATTTTAAAGCCACTGACCTGCTTGCTAGGGCCCATCACCCCCACTCAACAGGTGGGTATACTGAGGCCCAGGACAGAGGAAGGGCTCCAAGCAAGACTTGGGCAGACAAGGAGTTAGGCAGATGGTGAGGGGTGCCTGGCTCTCTGGTCAGGGGTGGGGATCCCTGGTGGAAGGATTCTACAGCCCACGGCCCTCACTTATGTGGGAGGAGACGCAATTGTGGGGCTTCGGAGGGCCTGGGCCCTGCTTCCCTTATGGGGAAAACCTCCTCCTGGACCTCCAGGCTTGGGAGTGGATGTGGGGTCTGGGCTGGGCCACAGACATGGTGTAAGTGACCAAAGAGGGAGAGACAATTGGGGGTCAAGCCAGTGATCTGCTGGCAGGGCTAGGGGTATCTGACTGAGCACAGCGAAAAAGCCACCTGTTCAGCTGGACCATCCCCTCACTTCCTGCTGGTTTTCCACGCCTGCTTCAGCCCTCTCCCATGATCCTCTGGGTTTGACTCCCCCTCCAGTGAATCTCTGCACTAAACAGCCCAACTGGTTTCTGTTGCTTGCTACCAGGAGCTCTGAAGGAACTGGAGGGTCTCCCAGGCTACAGTATCACAACAATCATCCCTACAGCCCCTGCGATGGCTGCTAGGGTCCCAGCTCTGCTGCTGACTGGCCACGTGATCTTCAGTAGATGATCATGGGCTCTGCCAGGCTGAGAGAGACATGACAGGGCCAGAAAAGGGCTCTCAGTCACCAGCTGGCTCTACGTTTCCTAAAATTCAACTCTGAACCACAATCAAGACCTTGACCATATCTGTGACTGCCTTTTCATGTTAGTTTTCTTTAAAATGACTTCCTTTTTCAACTTAAATTCATTTAAAAGGCAACTAACTACATGTCACACTCCTTAATGGAAAACCAGTGTTGCCTGCCCTAAGTATAAAGAAACGCTAAAATACAAATCCAGCAAAATCAAAACAAAGATTAGGTTCCACAGAGCTGGCTGCTCAGGGCACTGCGCTCGGGCATCCTCCGTCTCTGTAAAAAGTGGGGCCAGCTGGGGTCCCAGAGTATGCAATAGCAGCATCCAAGAGAGCCTTTATCTGTGACCAGGACCAGAATTGAGAGGAAAATGGTTTTCTCTCCCCAGAATTTAAGTCGAGTTGATGCTGCCTCTGTTTAAGATGGGCATGTATATGGCACACTCAGACCCCGGCAATGACCAATCTGATTCAAGGTCATGGTAAATCAAGGGGTCCTAGCTGTGTGGCCACGGGCAGGTCATTCAACTTCTCTGTGCCTCAGTTTTCCCACCTGTAAAATAGAGTTAATAGCAGATTGCTCTATTACCTACCTCATAGGGGCGTTGTGAGGATTAAAACAGTGAAAAAGTAGACAGGATCTGTCACACCGTAAGTTCTCTCAACCATGGTACAGATGGGACCACTGAGGTGGGGGGATGAGAGGGGATGGCCCCGAGAGTACCCGGGAGTCTCCTTACTCCCGGTCCCTTGCCAGCCCCAGTCAGCCTCACCCTCAGACACCCTGGCACGTGCCCTCCCTCCTGCCAGGTTTTACTGAGCCCGGCTCTGGCCAGGCTGATTGATAGGATGCATCAGGCTCCATCCACAGAGGACGGGACTGAGGCCCAAAGAGGTGACAAAATTCCTCTGTCCATTTCTGCATGTACCAGGGCTGGGAGGAAGACACAGTAGATTCTGGGCTCCCCCAACCCCCATCCAGCCTCAG
>NW_006436812.1:8086598-8088996 GCF_000325575.1 Pteropus alecto
GCAGCAGCTGAGCCTCCCAGTATCTCTCTGATCCCCCAAATTTCCGGTTCCCCAAAGACAACTCAGGATGTGGGAAGGGAGGGGCAGGGAGAGGAGGAGGGAGACAGAGAATAAGAGATAGCGCAGAGAGAGACAGCCGAAGGAGGGGTGGGGGAGAGAGAGAGAACAGAGAGGCAAAGGAGAGAGAGAGCTTTCAAGACAGAGGGTGACAGACAGATTGAGGCACACAGAGATGGAGAGAGAGAGTGAGAAAGGGGACGGGTTACCCAGGGACATGCAGAAATAAAGGAGAGGGGGGGAGTGGCTGAGAGACCGAGACTCGGGCAAAAAACGAAAGCAGCAGGGAGAAAGGAGGCCAGAGTCAGGGCTTCGGGTGCGGGGTGCTGGGGGTACCGGGAAGTAGAAAGAAAATTAGGGAGGCTGAGAATCAGGTGGGAGAGGGTGAGAAACGCTCAGAGGCCCACAAGGTGTCTGCAGAGACAGACAGGGACAGGGACCCCAAGCATGTAGGCAGGAGGGCCCTGGGGGAGGAGGCCAGAGGCCCTACATTCCTTCCCTTCTTTCTCAGAGTTCCAAGTCCCCATGGATGCTCCAAGCATCCACCCCTTGGTCTCACACAGCCCTTGTTTCCTTAAGAAGAGGGGCTCAGCTTAGATCCAGCCATGGAACTGCCCACAGCCCCAGAACCAGCAGCCCCAGTTTGAGGTCTGGCAGGTGAGTGCACTCTGAGTGGCTTCAGCTGCCTGCCCTGCTCAGAGTGGACACAAAGGTCTGAGGAGGGATCTGGCGGGGATGGAAGGAGGCACTTGGGAGCAGAGGTTGCCTTGGTGTTCACGGAGAGAGCACCAGCACCCTGCTTGGTCTGACAACCTGCCCTCTCTGAGCCTCATCTGCAAAAGGTGATAATGAGAAAAACTTACTCAGGGTCACAGTAAGAACCAAACACATGTGAAGCGTGTGGTACCGCACGTGGCTTATGTAAGTGCCTGAAGGTGGGCTTTGTTGAAGGTCGGTGCTCCACAGCATCCTGTCTAGATGAGTCAGGGCCCTTTCATTTGCAAATGACAGAAGCCCAGTTGGAGCTGAGCCAAGTGAAGGAAGGTGTTAATTAACTTCTGTAATTGAAAAGTTCATGGATAGATCCCGTTTCAGGAGCAAATGGATCCAGGACCTCAACCCGCATTCTCAGGAACCATTCTCCTCCAGCTGGCATTGCTCATCTCCGTGCTGCTTTCTCTTTCATGGGCGCCCTGCCCATGGTCGCCCCTGGCAGTTCCAGGCCCACGCCCTCCCTGTTCAGTGGTCCCAGAAGAGAGAGTGAATCTTATTCCCAAGAGTTCCAGCAAAAGTCTCTATGCAGAGTGTACTTCGCTCTCTGAAGAATTTCTCTTCTGGTTTGCCTCTCCGTTTTCTCCTTTTGCACTATGGGGGTTCAGAACCAGTCATCTCAAGATGTGCCCCTGTGGTATGCGGATTATTTTGAGCTAAAGGCAATTTTAGCTTCAGGCTCAAGAGAAACTTCTGCCCCTCCCTTACTACCTAGATGAACTTAAATCCCAGACCTTCCCATAATAAGAGATAACCTCTTTTGCCCTATCTGTAAGGCAGGGCAAACTAGTAATACTAAACATCTGTTCTCCCTGCAGTGATCCTGGGGAGCCCCTTACCTCATCCTTACCTCAGGGTGTCGTATACACCCATGTTCCCTTTCTGGCTCTGAATCTCTCGTGTATGTGAGGTCTCTGACTCTCTCATGTATGCCGGGTTCCCATACATATGTATGTGTTCAGTTTGGTTATTTTCTCTCACTAATCTGTCTCATGTCTATTTGATTATTAAACTAGCAGAAAGAACCTTGTGGGTAGAGGAAAATTTCTTCCTCCCCCACAGCACCAACTTTTAACCTGTGCACAGACTTCCTACCCTCACACCAAAGCAGGCTGCACTGATATAAGTAACTTTAGAATTTGCTCTGTGACCTTAAGTAAATTGCTTAACCTCTCTGAGCCTGTTCCCTTTTCTACAAAAGCGGCCCATCGTACCTTATAGACAGGAATGTTGTGAGACTCAGTGAAATAATGTATGTGGCACACAATACGTGTGGAATAAATACATCTCAACAGCCATCCTCCCTTCTACCAGCAATAGCCCCTAATTTTCTTTGGGTGCCTTCCCTATTTCCAGTTTCTTGGAGTTAGGGGTGGGGCATATGACACAAGCCTAAGTCAGTTGGCACATGGCATTCTCCTGGCCAGTGATTGGTTCAGTGTCCTGTGTCCCAAACCAAGGTCATTAGAGTAAGTTTAGGGCTTTTGCTGGAGACATTGTGACATTTTGCCCCCTGGGTGGGACATGGTCCCTGGAGCTGCTAGAAGCTTTGCATGACCTCATAGGGAAA
>NW_006436812.1:8089026-8095995 GCF_000325575.1 Pteropus alecto
AACTAGAAGTCGGTGATATTTAGGCCTCTGACTCCAGTCATATCCGAACGTTTCCTACCTTCTCGGCAACAAGGGGTTCTATGCCTTTTGGGGCTGGAATAAGAAAGTTTTAAAATTTAAGTCCAACATCCTCCAAAGTCCCCAACATCCAGAAATCCAGAATCGAGACTAAAACTCAAGCCTCTCGACTTGTACTCCAGCACTCTCGCCACCAACGCAGTCCTCCTTCTGGAACTATTGCTCGTCAGCTCCGAGACCGATGATACCAATAAAGAAAGGAAAGTGAGGAAAGGCGGGAGAGATGTCCTTGAGGAGGAAGACGGGACACTGGGAGCTGTGTGGGCAGACCCCAGTGCCCAGTACAGATGAGTTACCTGCCACAAAGTGTTCACCCAGGGGTCTCCGAGGGCCGGTTAGGTGAGGTGGAGGGTGAGCAGAATCTGGAAGTTTTTGCCTTGCCAGCTTCCAATGTCGTTGGGACAAGGAGGAACAGATGCTGGCAAAGCAAAAACAAAAGGCGTCCTCTAGAGATGTTAAAAGGTGGTCTGCAAAATGCTAATAATAACATTTTTAAAGGTTCTGAAGTCAAATAAATTTGGGAAATACTAGATTAGGCAAAGAGAAAGATATTTATCACAGGATCTCTCAGAGCCATCAAGTGATTAATGCGCATTTCGATCCTGCAAAGGGGTGTTTATTCGAGAACGTGGCTTGTCTCAAACTATCCTAACTGCAGAATTCTTTCTTGAGAAGCTTCTCCCAGGATTCATGGGCCACGTAATGCATTTTGGGAAAAACCGTGCAGAAGGCCTGCGCTCCTGTAGCAGGCACCGTCAATGCCGTGGCAGCTGTCTCTCCTCACACTTCAGTGTGCACTGACCTGCACAGCTGCCAGCACCTACCTTCCTTCGCCCAGGGCCTGCTCTGGCCACTGGAGCCCACTGTGCCCATCCATATGAGTGGCAGGCCTAAAGATCTGAAGAATTAGCAACCCCTGGGAGCAGCCCTCAACCAGTGGCTACTGGGAGGGGATGTAAAAATGCCCCTGCTCCATTCCCAGGCGGGAGGGCTCACACCTGCCCTGCTCCTTGCTGACTCCCAGCTGCCCTCGCAGGATGGTGCCCCAGTTACCCACAGTGGCAACCGGCTCTAAAATGTACCCTTTCTTGACTGCCTTCTCTTTCCTGTCTCACTCCCCTACTCCCCTGCCACCTCCCAAGCTACTTGCACTGAGATCCCCGGCTCAAGGGCTGCTTCTGAGAGAACCCAAATCACAAGAGCTGTCACCTCCTGACGGCTTTCGGAAGGTCGCAGATGTCTCCCCCAGCAATTCCTGAAAACACTCTCACTTATCACTAAATCTACTTTTCCTCCAACAACAGACTTCAGGAATAAAGCTATTTCTGCTCCCCAGCTAATGGGAAGGTGCTTAGTGTCCCACAGAATGCCCCCCGCTACACACACTAAAGCAAGGATCAGGGTCACCCTGGACCTCCCCATGCCTCACGGCCCTCAGCCAACCTGTCACCACATCTCAAACTTCTCATTCCACCACCTCTCTCCACTGCCCCTGCCACTCCAGCTAGCCCACCACCATTTCTCACGTGGATTGCACCCACAGCCTCCTCACTGTTCACACTTTAGGGCCTTTGCATATGCTGCTTCTAAGTCCTGGAGTACCACATGCAACCCACCGCTTGGCTCAGACAGACCGGTGACTCTCAGCTTCCTGTCCACTGTCTCCATAAGCTGCCCGACCCTCCCTCCCCCATCCATTCCCTCTTTGGGCCCTGGTCTTTCTTATTATGAAATCACTCAGCTATACAAACAATTTAGGGAACCGTATATCAAACACTTGTGTGCCCGACCCTGCTTAAGAGCAAGACATCACACACATCACGTGGCCTCCCTGAACTCCTTCCCAGTCACTCCTACTCTGCTCCATGCTCACCACAGTCCTGAGTCTGGGGCTCCTCACTCCTTCGCCTGTCTTAATATCCTTGCATATATGTGTGTCCCCGAACAATATATATCTTTTTTTCATGTTTTATTTAGCTTTATATAAACAAAACGACTTGTTCTCCTTTTTTCACTCCACGTTCTGTAGGTGATATGTATCCAATATGGTAGGTGCTGCTCCCATTCACTCATCTTTACCCGCTGGTGAGTCCTCCTGGGGTGACCGTCCATTCTCCTGATAACAGCCACCTATTGTTTCTAGTGGCAGGCCATTGGTACTGCCCTGAGCCTCTTGTACCCACTCGCTTAGCCCGCTTGCTAGTTTGTTAGTTTTATACCCAGGAATTTGCTAGGTAAAGGGACATACCATCTCAGGGGCAAAGGTGCCTCTATCATTTTCTATTTCTTCCCAATAAAATGATTTAACTCTACCTGTTGATGTCCAGCCCATCCAAACCCCACCCCCCACCTCTCTTTCTCTCTCACTTCTCCTATTGGACCTGTACGAACCTCCCCATTTGGGGGCAGCCGGCACGGTGTACAAACACCCAGAGCAGGAGGCTGGCAGCAGTGACTCCGGGGGCCGACAGCCACAGAGCTAATCTCGGATTTGCCGCTTTGGCCGTGTGCCTTTCTCTCTGAGCCTGTGTTTCCTCCACTGTGAAATTGGGATACCTATTGTGACCAACAATAGGGGAGTGACAATGATTAAATGAGATAGATAAGCACTGGATAAAGAGAAGCTGTTATGTTACCTTTGGAGCCACAGAGGATGCCAATAACTCTGTTTATCACTCAGGACTACTTTGGTTGTAAGTGACAGAAACTCCAGTCAAGCCAATGGGAGAAAACTGGTAATTTATTGGCCCATGTAACTGGGAAGTCTGAAAGGGTATCTCACTTCAGGTGTTACTGGATCTAGTGGTTCTGACACCACCAGGAAGCTGGCTCTGTCCATCTCTGGGCCATTCTCTCCTCCGTGGTGGCTTTGTTCTCAGACTCTCCAAGTGGGGCTCCAGGACTACATTCTTCCAACTTAACAACTGCCAGGAACAAAAAGAGCTTCTCCTTCCTGACACTTCTTGCCCAAGTCCCAGGGCTGGTCCTCACTGGCCAAGGTTAGGTCACATGCCCACGCTGGAGCTAATCACAGTGACCTGGATGTCCACCAGACCCTACTATTCAAAGTATGGTTCTCAGAACAGCAGCGTCAGAACCACTTGGGAGCTCCTTGGAAGTTCAGAATCTCAGGCCCCATCCCAGACCTACTGAATCAGAATCTGCATTTTGGAAAATCATCCAGGTGAGCCATCTGCACATCAAAGTCTGAAAATTGCCGCACCATACATTAACCTTTTAGATATTTAGACAATTTTTCCGTTTTGTTTTATTGAGAACCACAAAAAGTAAGAACTAAGAAAGCCCTTCGAGGTCATCAAGTCCTCCCCTTGCTCTAAGTGTCCACCCAGTGCATCTCCACTCCGTCTCTACCATCAGCACAGCCATGGTCTCCATGGACTATCTCATGGGGAAATGCGTCTGGGCCCCAGAAGTGCCAGCCTGGGTCAGACTTGCCTCACTCAGAAGGTGACATGTCTTAGCCATCAGTCAGTCAGTCATGCAGTACCTGGTCAGGACCCTCAAGAGCACAGAGGCCCTGTGAAGGATGGAGACACACACACACACACACACACACACACACACACACACACGCACGCACACACACACCCTCAGGCACAACCCACCCTCGCCCTGACTCTGACCCACTATGCCCCCCTAAAGCCAAAAGCACTGCAGACCACAACAGCCTTTATTCTGTTACAGAGTAAAGCTGGGGCCAGGGCAGTTCATTCTCAGGTTGTGTCAGAAGGTGCAGAGTATTGGGGGCATGCAGACTAGACCCCAAAGTGACAATAAGTTAGGGGGAAAATTCTCAGGCTGTTGTCAGGCTGAAGCCGGGGCAGGGTACCAAGTGGGCCCCCCAGAGCCACTGCCCAGCTGCCCAGCTCAGCCCACCCAGGCAAGGCTGGTTCCAGGACAGGCTCGCCTCATGCTGAAACACAAGAGGGCAGAGGGCAGAGAGAAAGGGAGAGATTATGGAGTCAGGAAGGAGTGAAGGGGTAAGAGGGGTCCCCAGAGTCAGAGAGGGTAGTAGGGTGGGGTCATCAAGGGAGGGTCAGGAGCCCGCAGGCTCAGGGCAGGGCTGGGCTGGGCAGGGCCTCTTACCAGGTCCTCAGTTAAGCTCCTACAGATTCTCGTAATCTGGAGCCCCCTCTTCTTCCTCTTCTTCCTCATCCTCTACCTTCTGGGAACTCGGGGTGGCTGTGGAAGGAAGGCAGGTTTGTCTTTAGCTTGCAAACCATCCCCCCACCCAGGGAGCTCCCCAGTTCCAGCCCCTCCCCCAGCACATACCAGGCTTGGTCCTGGCTGTGGGCTGCAGTTCCTGGGACACGTTCACATACTCCCGGCTCCCATCTGTGAGGACAGGTCAGAAGGAGGAATGGCCACACCAAAAGGAGGGGCAGGCCACGTTGAGAGTAAGGGAGAAGGAGGACACCCAGACGGAGGGCAAGGGACCCCAAGAAGGTTGCACATAGGCCACACTGAGAGTGGGGGCCGGTTGGTGGGTGAAGGGGAGGAAAGGACGCTGGACCTTAAAAGGGCACCATGGGGCACAAGCCACTCACCCAGAGATGCATCTGCACTCTCCTCACTCTCAGGGATGTTCACGTAGTCTTCCCCTGACTCCACTGTAGGAAACAATCAGGATCCCCCCAGCACTGTCACCCGAAGCCTTCAGGCATAGAGTCTCAGAGCCCCCGAGTGCAGACACCCAGAGGCTCCCAACAACAGCCACCAAAGACTTTAGACATAACCAGCCTGAGACTTCCACACACAGATGCCTGGAGAGGGTGCTCCGAACCAGTGATGGCAGTGACCAAGACGAGGGCAAAGGCCGTGGCAATGGAAAGAATTGGGCAACTTGACCAGAACTGATGACAGGGAATGCAATTGCGGGAAAGAGGAGAGACAGCAGACCCCAGCCAGTGCCCCAGGTTGGAGAGCAGGGACAAAGAGCAGCTTGGAGCAGTGGAGCTGGGTGGCACGTGTGGAGGGGAGATGACATTCAGGGCTGAGCCGAGTCAGAGGTGCCATTGAACCAATTGGCCCCTCTTGCTCAGCCTGCCCTGACCCCCACTTCGGTCTTCATCCCATCACAGCGCCTAACGCCATTGCTAGTACCTTATTCTTTGTGCTGACTTGTTTCTCTGTGAGGATGTGAACGAGGAAGGCTATGAAGCCAGACTGCCCAGGTTCAAATCCAGCTCTAGCACTAACTAAACATGTAACCTCAGACAAGCTACCCGACCTCTCTGGGCCTCGGTTTTCTCATCTGTAAAACAGGATGAGTAACGGTACTCATCTCACAGGGGTCGTGTGAAGACTAAAGCAGGGTTGGTAGGTATTAACCAGTAAGTGCTACCATACAATTATTAAATAAATAAACCCTGCCATCGTACACACGGGATAACTGAGGTGCAGGAGGGGAACGGACAGGCTCAACGGCACCTGGAAATTGTGAGTTTTAATAAGCTAATAAACGTAAAACTTATTAGGGCATGTAGTAGGCCCTCGATAATGTTAGTTCTTTTATCATGACTCTGCCTCATGAGCTGTTCTAGCAGAGGCATCCAGTAAATATCATGAATGAATGAGTGAGTGAATGAAAAGAAGCCCTTGAACAGATGATCTGGAGCTCAGGAGAGTTCCGACCAATTGGAAATCCGGATGGCAAATCAAGCCAGGGTATAGAACTAATGGCCCCAGGCATGTATAGAGAGAGAGAGAAGAGAGTAACAGAACCCTAAAGATTCGCAGACACCAAGGAAAGCCTCTAACGGGCAGGATGAGACCAAATCGAAGGCAGAAAAGCAGCTCAAAGGAAACAGACAATTCAGGAAACAGAAAAAAAGTTCTGAAAAACAAAAATAAAAAAGACAACCTATAATCAATATCCTTAGCGATTTACAAGATGACATCGCCTCCATGAAACAAGAACAGGAAGCTATGAAAAAGGAACATTCATTGATCAAGAAAGAGCTTTCAGATAGGAGAGAAAAAATAGTAGAGTCAAGGAATGAGCCAAAGAAGAATGAAGTCAAGGAAATCTAGCAGACGATAGAAAGAGAAGACAAAGAGATAGGAAAGAGGAGTGAAACGGGTAAGAGAATCAGAAGATTGGAGAGGGGAGACCGCTCTCTGAAGGCCTGGCGCTCTACAGAGACAGAAGAGAGAAAACAGATGGGTAGCAAGCATCAAGAAACGACGAGAAGGAAGAGCAGAGGGGCCACGTCGCTGAAAGGCAGGGAGTAGTCAGAATTGCGACTCACTGGAGAAGGCGCTGTCTCGAAGGCCGCCAGGGTTGCTAGGCGCAGGAGCTGATGAGACAGTGGTGCCAGTGGCCGGGGCAGTATCAGGAAGAACCACCCTGAGGAGAAGTCAAGGGATGAGTGAGCAAGGACCCCAGGCTCAGCCCCCTTCCCCCACCTGGCCACTCACAAGTAGCCCTCGTTGTGATAGTCCTCGTCCTCGTCTTCGTCCTCGTCCTCACAGGCTGGCTCTGGGGTAATGACACAGGAGTCAGCATAGCCCGGGTCAGGCTCCAGCCTCCCCCAGCCAGGGAACCAGGGTCCCAAACGCACCGTCATTCTCGTAGCTTGCCACACTGTTGGCTATGGAGAGGGAGAGAGAAGGAGACTGAGTCGACTTAGGTGGGGCCTGTCTTCTGCCCAGCCCCAGCCCCCGGGCGCCGCTCCACACTTACCACCATCTGAATCTTGCCGGGAAGATGGCATGCGGTGGGAGCCCCCTGGGGGCTGTGGGGATCTCCTGGGAGTCAAAAGTCAGAGGTCATGCCTAGGATGGGACTCTGGGGCAAAAGGGATTACAACAAGGAAAGAGGCCCCCGATCCAAAGAGGTGAGGCATAAAGAGGGGAATTTGGAGGGGA
>NW_006436812.1:8096032-8100653 GCF_000325575.1 Pteropus alecto
AGTTACTTACGGGATGGGGAGCAGGTCTGGTTGGCTCAGGGGTGGATAGGAGGTAACAGGCGGGTAGGTAGTGGCCGGTGGCCAGGGGGCGAGCGTAGCTGAGGACACAGGACCAAGCTGAAGGAATGACTCCAAACATCATGCCCCTACCCTAGTCGAGGCCTCGAAGGGCAAATTAACCCCCCGAAATTCCTGTGCCCTGGACAGGTCTGAGAGCACCCATCTCCCTCTACATCCCAGCTCGGGTCAAGGCCATGTGGGCAGCCTCAGGAGGGAAACCTGAACAAAGGCACACACTTGCTCACATGCCAGGGGACTCTTCCCTACCCCAGAGGGAGGGGACCCTCCATGTACTTACGAGGCCGTTTGATTATGATGCTATGTGGGATCGAACTGGCAGAAGAGAGAGTTTGGTAAGGGGCTGGGAGAGGCCCCAGGCCCAGCACCGTATAAAGTATTAAGGGAGATGCATAGGCCAACAGGGCAGACTCACCTATCTGTGGCAGCACTGTCATATGAGTCTGCGGAAAAGAGGGCCAGTGAGGCAGGAAAAGGGGGTAACAAGAGGAGAGGGTGATGAAGTCTGGGGCTCTCAGCATCTTCTTACGCAAAACAGTTAGGGACAGTTCAAGATGGTGTAAGAGACTGGGGGCTGAGGTGAGGATCCCTGTCACTGTATCCGAGCATCTGGTCACCCCACTAGCTCCCACTTACCTGGCAGCTCTCGGCAATGCACACACAGTGCCATCAGTAACACGGCCAAAAGAGGCAGCAGCAGGAAGCCTAGCACCAAGGGGAGCAGGATGACCGCCTCCATCTGCAGGACAGAGCTTGGACCAGGCCTGGCTGCTCACTGCTCGCCCCTCCAGGGCAGAGCTGCAGCACAGCGAGTGCGGGGCCAGTGGGGTACAGGGGCCCAGCAGCACCAGGCTAGGAGCCTGATTGAGGGCAGCCCTCCCCTCACTGGGCTGAACAGGGGTTAACGCTGGCTCTGGAAGACCCTTGATCCCAAGGAAGTCGGGCCAGGGCCTGGGCTGGAGTGTGGGGCACCAGCCACCACTGCGTAGACCCTGTGCCAGGCCTACCTGCTCCTTGGCTCCACGCCCGCCTCTCCTCAGCGCCTGCCCTCCTGCCTGTGGCAGGAAGCTGTGGTGAGCGCCGGGGTGAGGGCAGGAAATCATCCGGCTCCTCAGCCGGCTGCACCCACCCCCTTCCCACCCCCACCCAGCAAGTAGGGAGGGGAAGGAGGCCTGTGGAGCCACCCTCAGGTCTTCAAGAAGGGTCTGTTGGCCTCCAGGACAAGGGGTAACGCCTATCGGCGGAAGGACAAAACACTTGCAGGCCAGCCAGCATATGTAGCCTCCACAGCTGTGGTGGCTCAACAAGGCAGCAAGGAGGGAGGCTGACCCCGGGAATTCAGAGGGGCACAGGCCGTGCCCACCCCTACCTCACCCTGGCCAGCCTGCCAAGAGGGGCGGCTCTAGGGGAAATAGGGGCATGACTCACAGTCACACAGAGCCAGCTCACTTCACCCTCTTGTTCACCCAGCCCAGAAGCCCCATAGGAGTGACCCGACAGGCCCCAGGAGCCCCGGTGCTGGAGCGGGGGCATCTCCCATAGTCCAGAGAGGCAGAGATAACGAGCACCAGAGAGACTCAAGCAGGCAGCTGAAATCCGGCTACAAATTTTATTTAGTTACAAATAGCACCGAGACCCTAGGGCTGCTCACGGACTCCTCCCAGACCCCTCCCAGACACCCACAGCCCCCTGCCACCACCCCGACCCCGGCTGCCCATGTAGTGTGTGGGAGCTGAAACATGGCCCAAGGCCCCTCCTAGAAGCTGGGCCAAGCCGAGGGTTTGGGCCTGGGCGCCTCATGGGGTGGGCCCAAGGCCAGCTGTGGCAGGTGTGCAGGTAGGTGAGTGACAGCCCCTCAGATGAGCACGCTGGACACGGGGACTCGGGTGGAGCGGCCTCTCTGGGGCACCACAATGCGGTCATCTTCAGGCCTTGCCTCATGCAGCAGACCTGGCAGGGGAGGAGTCAAAGCCAGGGTTGAATGAACAGACAGACACAAAGCCAGAGAGGGGACAAACAGGTAGTGGGAAATGGATGGGGCCCGAGAGCTGTGGACGGGCCAGGCCATCAGCTTGTTGGCTGGGAAGACCTGAAGCCGGATGAAGGAAGGGCTGTGGACTGGGTGATGCCAGGCACACAGGACTAGGCAGACGGATGAACGAATAAGCAGGCATCACGAAGCTGGGCAAGGAGCTGCGCGCAAACAGGGGGAGGCCCAACTGACCCTGCACGTGCAGCTGGGCCCGCCGGCGGTCACCCTCAATGAAGATGGCAGTGCCCAGGAAGGCTGCACCGCCCAGTGCCCCGACGAAGGCACAGAGCATGAGTGAGAACTGCAGTGCCCGGAACTCAGACAGGAAGGAGGGGGGCCAAGTCCGGCGGAGGCGGTCGGAGATCTGTGGGGAGACGCAGAAAGGAAAGGCAGGAGAGAGAGGCATGGAGTGGGCCCTGAGGAGAGGGAGGTCCAAACTCCACCAGACAAAGACTGCAGCCAGGAAGGGAAAAGGGTCTGGGCTTCCAGGGAGAGGCCCCCGGCCTCCCTATAGAAACCTGCGAAGACAAAATCCTGTCAAGCTGAGGGTCCAAGGTGAGGAGTGCCTGGCACAGATGACATGGACACCTAAGAGGGACCACACCTTCCAATTCAGCTCAGGCTCAGGCCACTCGCCACCAGCCAGTGCTAGGATCACAGGGTGTCCTAACCCCCACCGGAGGCCTAGAGAAAGGGCAGTGCTTACCAGGCCAATGAGGTAGGGGCTCCCAGCATCACCCAGCAGGTGGGACAGCACGATCTGGAAGGCCTCAGCAGTGGAGCGTCTCGTAGGGATTACCACATACTGGGAGGAAGAGGGGCGAGAGATAGCGGGCAAGGAAGGGACCAAGGCTCGGCCTAGGCTGAGGTCAAAGGTGAACTCCAGCTCAGAGGTGTGACTGGGGTGAAAGGTAAGGCAGGCCTGGCCTACAGGCCCTTCTGGGGCTGGACTCTGAAGTCAGTCTGGGGCTAGGTTTCGAAGAAGGGGTAAGGGCCACAATTCAAGGCAAGTGAGGCCTCCTGCCCCCACTCCCTGCTCCCATCAGCCTCTGGACCAACCCTGGAATGACCCACCTACTCACCAGCAGAATATCAGCCACAATGGCCCAGTTCATGGACAACAGTGTCTCGCCAATAAAGATGAAAATCTGGGGGACCAGAGGGTAGGGGAGCGTGGGAGTGGGGTTGAACTCATCACAAGAAGAGCAAATATGTGGAGGCCCATCTATTAACTAATTTAATCCTCACAATACTCCTATGAGACAGGAGCTATTGTTATTCCCATTTTACAGATGATGACACTGAGTACCGAGAGGTTAAATCACTTGCTCAATGCCACACAGCTGGGCAGGGCCAGAGCTGAGATTCAAAACCAGACACTCCTGCTCTGGAGTCGGCTCTGAACCCCTATGCTGGTTGTCCCCAGTCTTGCCCCAGTGCACCATTCCTCCGCCTTGAACCCAAAGCACCCCCGCCTCGATACCTGCTGGCTACTTACATAAGTGGCCACGATGCTACCGCGGGCACAGGCGAGAGACAGGAAGAGGAAGGGTGCGGAGCCCAGGAGGCCGGCAGCACAGACCAGCGGGTCGGCCCGGGGGTTGGAGCGGCGGAGGCGGCGGCTGAACTCCACGCCCAGGCCCACACCCAGGACCCCAGTCAGGCAGGTGATGAGCCCAAAGATGAGGCTGCGGACAGGCGGAGGGGCACAGGGGCTATTCCATCTGCCTGCAAAGCTCCCTAGCCTCACCTCTATGGCCTGGAGAGGAAGACCATCCATCCCAGCCACCCTCACAACCCAGGGCTATCCAGGCACAGCCCCCCACAGTCCAGGAAGCTCCCCACCTATTCCCCAGACCGGGAAACTGAGAGTCTGGGACACGAAGAAACTTGTGGAGTTGGGATTCAAACTCTCCTTGTCTGAGTCTGAATCCTACTCTTTCCACTCTATCATCTGCCAACTGCAGGCCACCCAGCCCAGCCTCCATCTGGGTACCTGTCAGAGGACGAGCAGGAGTCTCCAGGAAGGCAAGGTGGGGTCTCCCCCAAGACCACACGGGAACGCAGCAAGAATGCAGGAGCCCAGAGAGCCAGGGAGCCCGTGACAAAGGCCACAGCAGTGAAGCCAAGGGAAGACAGGATGAAACTAGGGCTGCACAGTTGGAATGGAGGAAATGTGATTCCACGGAGGTATCGGGTAAGGGACTCTGTTCTCCCTTCCTGGCTTATTTTAATAAGGTCAGGGCACTGGGCATGGAGGCTGTCTGGGCTACCAGGATCTGGGAGCAGCTGTCACAGGGGGCGGTCAGTGGAAACTGAATTCCTGATCATGGGGTAGGGCCAACTTGGGTTAGGATGGAATTAAACTCACTTTCTTGCCAGAGCTCTCAGATCTGCCCACCAGGAGGTGGGGTTCAGGGGTGGTGAGTCTGAGAGGCGCTCCACAGCTCCCCTTGGCGGCTCCCGTACTACCAGGAACAGCAGCAGGACAGCCACCACTCCTAGACCTGG
>NW_006436812.1:8100697-8137667 GCF_000325575.1 Pteropus alecto
CTCAACCCCTGGGGCTGGAAGAAAGGGAGGGTGTATAAAGGCAACTCAGGCCCCAAGACCTCAAACATCGGGATAAAAACTTGCTCAAAGAAGTTGAACCTGCGACCAGGGGGAGGAGCACTTTGCCACCAGGGGCCACCCCCATTTCTGCAAGCCTAACTGTTCCCTCTGTGGTAACAGCACCCTAATTTTCTTTGGGAAACCACTCCCCCAACTTTTCTTAGCACACTGGTTCAAACAGGGTAGGGCTTGTAATCTAGACCTGGCCAATGAGAGTAGTGCTAAGTTCCCCAGCCTCAGTGACTGATTCAATGGTGGGCGTGTGACCCACGTTCATCTAATCAGATACTATCCAGGACTAATACTCGGGGATCCAGGGTGCCGAAGTTTCTAAATGGGAAGATAAATGTGCGAAGCTTTCTCTTGCTTGAGAATGAAGTTAACACAGAGGAAAGTCGAGCTAAGAAAAGGATGATCGAATTCCTGTGACTGTGGGCATTTTGGATCCAGCTATACCCGAAGCTCGCCCTGGGACTCTCCATTTTGAGAGCCAATACAGTCCCATTTGGGGGCTTACACTTTTACAATGAGCTTCTGTCACCTGCAACCAAGAGTTCTGTCTAGCACATGGCTTTGTGGTGAGGCTTCTTGCAGGCTTGGCAGAGTAAGTGCTGCCTTAAAAGGGGAGGCTGAAGGTAGGAAAGGGGGAATCAGTGAGAATGTTGCTGACCTACCCCAGGTTGTGACCAGACTCACCCTCAGGGCCCAGTGCCAGTCCCCAGCCATGTCCTTCACTTTGGAACCTGCAATGTAACCCAGACCACTGGGGAAAAGGGGTGGGAAGAGAGAGGGGACAGCCAGTCAGTCATGCCTCACACTCGGCAATTCTGCCTCCCCACCAAGCCGGCCCAAGGCCCACTCACCTGCCCACCGGGATGGCAAAGTAGAACACGCTGAGCATCCGACTCCGCTGGTCTGCCACGAAGAGGTCGGCGATGAGAGTAGGTGCGATGGTGGAGTAACTGGCCTCCCCGACCCCCACCAGGCCCCGGGTCAGGAGGAGCAGCCAGAATCGCTAGGAAACGAGACAGGGAGGAGGTGGCAGCCCGCCCGACAGCCAGCTTCCCAGTCTACCTCACCAGTCAGCTCTGGAGAGGCAGCAGGGATAGCGGGAGAGGCCCCAGTTTTAAAATCAGACAGACCTGAGCTTGAATCCTGGCTCCACTACTTACTAGCTGTGACTTTGGAAAAGGAACTTAACCTCTCTGAGCCTCAGTTTCCTCATCTGAAAAAGGGGGATAATAACAACTTGTTCACATAACTATTGTGAGGATTGGATAATAAAAGGTCTATTTCATTAAGCCCAGTAAGTGTAAAATAAATCTTAATTTCTATCTTGCCCACCCACCTGAGACACCCCAATAGTGAATAATGATCTTAAAGTGGGGGTTTGTCTACCAAAGACACCTGAATGCATAGTGCCTGGGGCTGAGGACAGAGTTCTAGGGCAAAGAGTGAGAACACACAGGGGATTTCAAAGGAGCAAAGCAGCAACAGCCAGGGAGGTAGAAGGAAAACCAAAAGAATGGCATCACAGAAGTGAGAAGAGCATTTCCGGAAGGAAGAAGTGGGTCAATGGAGCCAGAGGCTCCCAGGAGATCTAGCGAGAAGAGGACTAGGAAGCAGGAGCTACATTTAGCAACAGAGAGGTCACTGTTGACTTTGGCAATGGAGTGGTGGGGGCAGGTCAGCCAGCAGTGCTCAAGGGGTGAGTGGGAGAGGAAGTGCAGACAGAGAGCTTCTCCCTGGCTGCTCCTTCACCCAGACTGGAGCTTGGTCAAAGGGGCCTTTCAGGAAGTCTGACTAGGAAGGGGAAGAGGGAGGAGATAGTCCAGGTAAGGCCTTTTCCATGGTAGAGAAAGAAACATGAGTGTTTGGGTATTGAGTGGAAGGAGTCAATGGTCAGGAGGAGTGGGGATGATGGATGGAAAGTTATGAAAGAAAACGGGAAAGGATGGGGCGGGCAGATTAACTCAGGCAAACGGTGGTGTAGGATGGCGTGGACCAAGGAAACTACCGAAGTTCCCCAGGCCCAGTCTGCGATGACTCCGAAGAGCAGCAGCAAAGATCGATGGGGGAGAGGGGTGGGAGGAGCAGGAGTCATTGTGGGGCCTCACCTCTCTGGGGATGAAGGATGACCCCAGTGTCACCAGAGACCAGAAGGCAATGCCCCCGCACATGAGATACTTCCGATTGTACCTGTCACCCAGGTAGCCAAACACTGGTGCCAACACCATGTAACTGGAAATGAACACTGGGGGGAAGCAGAGAGTCACAGTCCAGCCCCAGTACCCCTACCTCGTCCCCCACTCCAGCTCAGGGAGGGCAAGGGGAGGCAGGAATAACTCCCAACCCTGAAACTATCCGAGCTTTCTGCCAGGTGGAGTCCAATCCCACCTTCGACGTCTTTCGAACCTTCCATTGTAAAATGGATGGCCCAGCTGACTCGTTACTTCCTCCCATAGAGCCAAGAACAAAATCCGAATGCCGCATCATGGCCCACAGTGCACCGTCTGCTCCAATCCCTCCCTACCTCTCCAATTTCATGCTCATCCTTTCTTTTCTCTGTACCCCAATAGCCCAAATGCCAAGCTCAACGCCATCTTCGGGTTTTTGGCATCAGCGATTTGATCCTTTCTATCTGGAAGGTTCTCTCCTCACCTTTAAGCTTCACAGAGCTTAGCTCCTTTAGGTTCCAGCCCAGATACCTTTCCAACCACCACACATCCAGTCTCTATCATAATTACTATTTTCTTTTACGTAGCACTTATTCCTATGGAAAATTATCTCACTATCAATTTAGATTTTTGTGGACTGTTGCCCCCTTTTGCACAGTAGAATGTCGGCCCCATGAAGATAAGGACCTTGGCTATACAGGCCATGACTGTGTTTCCAAGACTTAATACATGGCCTAACATAAAATAGATGCTCATTAAACACGTGTTGAATGAAAAAGTGAACGGGGCTGCCAAGGATGACCTGCTTCTTCTCTAACTCAACAATTCTATTTAGAGTTTTGCAGACCTTAACCTATAAACTCATTCTCATTTCTCTAGACTTAGCCTTAAATATCTCCAGTTTCTTATTGGCCTGGACTGGAACAAAGAACACTGCAAGACCTGGATTCAAACTCCTACCTCTAACTCGTTGTGTGACTCTGGGCAAGTCTTAACTCTTCTCCAAGCCTCAGTTTCTTTATGGAAATGTTGATAATACCATCTACTTCCTCTATAAAATATGAATAACATCTATTCCTCAGCCAATGGAAGGATTAGAAGACAATGGGCATAAAAGGTCTTGGCCAAGTTCAGTGGATATTATCACCACTTCCTCGAGGGTCTGGCACATAGTAGGTGCTCCGATTCATTCAAGAAATGAATGAAAGAGAGAAGGAAGGAAAAGAGGATTTGGGCCTGTTTTTCTTCGCCTCTCCCTCAAATCCCAAAGTTCCATACAAGTAAAACTCACATCTCCCCATACCAGATACCCTCTCCTGCCATTATTTATTGGGTGCCTGCCATGTTCTTAACACTATAACACACTTCACAGGCATTATCTCCTTTAATCCTCATCATCCCATGAGGTGATCTAGGTTATTACTAGTTCCATCTCACCAACGTGGAAAATGAGGCTTAGAGAGGTGGAGGGCCTTGCCTACCATCACACCGTGAGTAAGTGGAAACCTGGTCTGTTTTAACCTTTACACTAAACTGACTCCCTCTTTATATAAGGTGTCCTAACTAAACAGAACAACTCCAGAGCAGACTCAGGGCCATCTCTCCCTCTAACTCTGGCCACTATACCTTCATCAGTGAGGCCCCAGGCGCACCAGCATGTGGCCCCTACCGAGGCAGAAAAGGACGAAGAGGTGCTGTGTGCCCAGGAGGGGCCTCCACTCACCCGTCTGGATGAGGCCGGAGCTACTGTCTCCGATGTCGAAGAACTGCTCGATGTCCGGAAGGACGCCTGGGAAGACAGGATGGGCTCGGAGAAGCAGCCCCACCTTTGGGACCCCTTTCCCTTCCCCTCGTCTAACTTCCTCCCAGAAACCAGTACCAGCCACGGTGAAGCGGTCCATGTAGTTGAGGAGGTTGATGTAGCACAGCACGGCCACTATGAGAGCCGAACGGCCCGCAGACAAGCCCGTGATGCGCTGCAGCCTCTCTCGGTCTGGGACCTCGGGATTCTCGGACTTCGGGTTCCCCATGTACCCCGGTAATCCCGGGGTACCGGGCACCGGCCCGTCGCCCGTGTCATCCGCCTGGCTGAGGAAGGGCGCGGTGTCGGACCCGGACATGGTCCCGGGGGGCCGCGCCCGCCCGCACTCTGATCCCACCGACGATCCTACCTGCGAGGGGAGGAGGCTGGAGAAAGGAGGATGGAGAGAACCCAGGCGACGGAGGTGCGCGCACAGACGGGTGGGAGCTTGCCCCGAAACACAGAGCACGGCTGGGGTGGAACCCGAGCCCTGTCATGCCTCCCCGTGTCAGCAGACACACCGCGCGGAAGGGACAAGTGGAATCAGGGTGATGGCGGGGACAGGAGTGGGTTGAGGAGAGCCCGATCCTTCCTCCCCCCTTCCAGGTGGAGGCCACCCCTCACCCGGGTATGAGCCCACTACACTCTGTCGCTCAGCCCAGACGCTGCACCACGGCCGCCGCCATGATGTCTAAGAGCTGGTCATGTGACGATGGAGCTGGAGTGACGAATGCCACCGAGTGCAAGCCCTTGACACGTGACACACCTCGGGACTATGGAAGCCTAGGCCTTCGGCCGCGCATGCCCCTTCCGCTTCTCCGCAGGCTCCTGCACCACGTGACTGCCGCCCGGTCGCCAGGGTAACCAAGGAGCGGTCCAAGACCCGGATGCTCCCAGTGCCTCCAAGTGCCTCAGCTGCTGCGCCACTATGGCAACCGGTGGCCGCGTCCCCATCGAGACCGCCAGGGGAACAGGCGGAGTCGCCCAACCCTCTGAATCTCGGCCTCCTTATCTGCAACACCCTCTTAGCAGACTTCTTCCCGAACGAGATAATGGAATCTTAAAAAGTCCTGGAAATAGTAAATATCTCTAGAAAAGCCAACGAACAATTCTCGCTCTAAGTGATTATCCTCTTTCTCAATGTCTAATTTGGGCTTCATACACGTTAAGTGTTGAATGAATGAATGTTGAGCAGCGACCCCCGGCTCTGGCCTCTCGCTCGGCCCCCTTCCTATCGTTCAGATGTCCCAACCCTGCTGCCTGAAAACTCTTGAGGTTTCCCTGTAGACACTGAAGAAAGCGTCCTCAGAACCCCACCCGCCTCGCCTCGAGCTGGTTTTCCTCACGTCCCTCCCGGGCACTAGCCCTTGCGCCCCCTCTGGTGGTCTCACCAGGGGATACTTCATGTTTCAGAAGACCCTAAGCCTGGTCTTCACTGAGAGTTTAAGGGAAAGAAAAAAAAAAGGAACCTCATTGTAGTCACTGAATTTCCTCAACGAAATATTGAGCACCTACTATATGCCTGGCATTGTGTCAGGCAAAAGCAGATTTAGTCCCTACCCCATGGAGCTTATCTGGAGGAGACATATCCATACACATGTAAAACTGCACCTATGAAATGCAAAGACAAACCACAGATTGGAAGAAAACATTTGCGAAGAATGTATCTGACAAAAGACATACATCCAGATGTGTAAAGAACTCTTAATAAAACAAAACCACAATTTTTAAATGGGCAAAAGATTTGAACAGACGTTTCACAGAAGATATATGAATGGCCAACAAGTATGACACCATTGGTCATTATAGAAAATGCAAATTAAGAAAATGCAAACCACAATAAGATACTAAAATAGCTCTTAAAAAATTGATAATACCAAGTATTATAAATTATATGAAGCAACTAGAACCTTCATACAGTGATTATGGGAGTGCAAACAGTACAGCTACTTTGAAAAGTTTGGCAGTTTAAGAATTAAACATTCACTTCCCATATGACCCATCAACTCCACTCCTAGGTATCTATCAATGAGAAATGAAAACGTGTCCAAACAAAAACCTATATGTGAATGTTCATAGAACGCTATTCATAATAGCCAAAAAAAAAAAGAGAGAAATAAACAACGCCACATGTTTATCCACAGGTGAATAATATAGCCCTATAATGGAATACTACTCAATGATACACACAACATGGATAAATCTCGAAAACATGCTAAATGACACAAAAGACTGCATACTTTATTATCCCATTTATATGAAAAGCTAATGAAAAAATGGAAAATCTAGAAAAGGCAAAATTAAAGTGACAGAAAGCAAATTAGTGGTTGCCTGGGGTCGGAGAGAAAGAGGGGCAAACAGGCCCTGGTAAACTTCTGCAGGGCTGTGTACATTTCCTAACACTCATTGAACTGTAGACTTAAAATGAGTGGCTGTTTAGGCATGTAAATTAAACTCCAATAAGTCAAAAAAAAAAAAAAAAAGCCAGTAGTCCAAACACAATACCACCAGACATTAATGAAAATAAAACTTTCTAGTTATAAAAGCAAATATTTTGATGCTAATGGGTTTTGCCAAAAGGGAAGAACATTTGGCTCTTCTCTGAGTATATGTGCTTTTTAAAATTTGATGAATCTCTTGATTAGAATTCCTTTAAGGTCAGATAAATAAATATGTCTGTGCAGGTCTGTTGGTTTAAACTGGAGCTCAACTTTTACTTTCTTTGGAAATTGTGGTTTGTGAAATATACGTACATATGGAAATTCTTGAGGGAAAAAGTTCACTTATAGTTTTCCTGCAGACCCAGAAGTGAATCTGGTGGAGAAACGAGCTCAGTCCAAATAACCTACTTGAGACAGAACTCCAGTGGAAAAGGAAAAAATGAACGGCTCTTTCTCAGAGATGGTTGACATTCAAGGATGTTTGCAAAAATCTCTCAGGAGGATAGGGAATGCCTGAACCCTGGCGCAGAGGGCCTCGTGCAGGGACATGATGTTGGAGAACTACAGGAACCTATTCTCACTGGGTGAAGGCAACTTCCCTCCAGATGTGGGAAGCCTTTCTGTTGGATTTGCAATCAAGGAATCATCATCAAGAGAGGACATTAATAAAGGCGAATGATCCATCTAGTGATATTGGAAAGAAATAATAGCTGTGCATCAAGGATTTTGTCCTCAAGAAAGTCTTGGAAAATATGCATGAGTTTGAGAATGAGAGGGGGATATGATGAAAGAAATTATAAGAAGTGCCTTTGACCCACAACAGAAATCTCACTCATAGAAAAGATCAACGATATACTAAATCCTCAATTTTCCTAGAAAAAAAAGTCTGCTTACGACAAATGCCACAGAAGAGAAGCCTGGTATATGGGGACCTGATGACAGGGGGCATTTGACCTGGTCAGGGAGGTTGAGAGCCTCTCAGGAAATGGCCCTTGAGCTCAGATGTGGGGGAGGGACAATCATTGACTTCCCAGGAGGGAAAGGAGAGCAGTCTAGGCCATGGAAAGCATGTGCAAGGACCCTGCCACAGAAGGAAGCACAACGAACACAAGAATCTGAGAGAAGGGCAGGGTGAAGGGCAGTGAGAGAGGGAGGCTGGCCAGGGAGCAGGCAGGGGCTGAGCGAGATCCATGTTAAGGATCTCCTTTATTTTAAAATTAGATTTGCATTTGAGATCACTCTGGCTGCAGTGCACATGGACTGGGGGCGGACAAAGGGGCAGCAGATGGCTGCCTCTCGGATGGCTGTAGGCAGTGGTGGCTTGCACCAGGATAGGATGGAGGAAGAGAAGTGAACTGCTTTGAGAGTCGTGTGGGGCAGTTAAATTGTCTTGGTAATGGAGTAGATATGGGGTGAAAGAAGTGTCAGGGTGAAATTCAGATTCCTGGCTTATGCAATGAGATGGATGGTAGTGGGATTCTTTGAGATGAGGAGCTTATTTATTCACTCAACATTTGTTAGGTAACTACTGGATCAGACACTGAACTAGGATCTTTGATAAAAACAAGGTTTAGAACAGTCACGCATCACTTAAGCACAGGGATACATGCTGAGAAATGGGTCGTTAGGTGATTTCTTTGTTGTGGGAACATCACAGAGTACACTTACACAAACCTAGATGGTCTAGCCAGCTACACGCCTAGGCTCTGTGGTGTAGCACGGTGCTCCTAGGTGACAAACATGTACAGCATGTTACTGTACTGAATGCTAATGGGCAACTATAACACAATGGTATTTGTGTATCTAAACACAGAAAAGGTACAATAAGTATGAAAGATATGCATAGGACACTTACCATGAATGGAGCTTGCGGGACTGGAAGTTGCTCTGGGTGAGTGGTGAGGGAATGCGAAGGCCTAAGACATCACTGTGCACTACTGCAGACTTTATAAACACTGCACGCTTAGGCTACATTAAATTTATTTTTAAAATCTTTTCTTCAATAACAAATTAACCTTAGCTTACTATAACTTTAACTTTATAGACTTTAATTTTTTTGACTTTTTTTGTAATAACACTTAGCTTAAAACACATTGCACAGCTCTACAAAAATATTTTCTTTCTTTATATCCTTATTCTATTGACGGTGGAGAGCTCGACAAGGTGGGAGTCCAGAGGAACCCCAACCTGGAGCTCCAGTGACCAGGGTCTTGTCTTATGCCACGAGGAAGAATTCAAGGACACGACAAGCAGCAAACAGGAAAGCACAAGTTTTATTATAGTGAAAGTACACACTTTAGAGAAAAGTGCCGGCAAACTCTAAGAGGGAGTCTGCCTCAGCGGTCTGAAGGGACTTTTGTTTTCTGAGAGGTGGGGGTGTCCCAAGGCTATCCATCCTGCCTCCTGGCCTTGGCTTGTTTATCACACCTGAGTCTCAGTTTACCACAGCTGAGTCTCCTGCTTGGAAAGGCAACAGGGAGAGGGCTGAATAAAGAACAAGGGAGAAATTCCTGAGCGCAGGGAGAGGGCTGAGTAAGGAACTAAGGAAAAATTCCAGAGCTGTATCCTGGAGGGGAGAGGGAACTATCTTGCCTCATTATAAGCTTTTTTCCATTTTTAAATCTTATTTTTTACTTTTTAAACTTTGTTAAAAACTACAACACAAACACACACATTCACCTAAGCCTACACAGGGTCAGAATCATCAGCACTGCTGTCTTCCATCTGTACATTTCATCCCATGGGAAGGTTTTCAGGGGCAATAACAGGCATGGAACCTTCATCTCCTACAATGCCCTCTCTGCAATACTTCCTGAAGGACCTGCCTGAGGCTCTTACTGGGGAGCTGCACTAGGTTCAGAAAGCGCTGACTTTGGCTTTACCTGGACTACATCACTAGGCCACAGAATATTTTCAGCTCCGTTATAATCTCATGGGCCACTATCGTATATGCAGTCTGTCCTTGACCATGACATCGTTATGCAGAGCATGACAGTTTGGACCTTACAGGCTAGTAGGGGATAAAGACATAGACCAGTGAGTGTAAGACTATACTGAGCTAGACCCCTGTTCTGGGCTGAAGTGGGACAAGAGGATGTGCCTTGATGAAGGAAGGGAATGGCTGGGTTGGGGAAATGGGAAGCTATAGAAAAAAGGCCAAATAGTATCCTGCTACTCAGTATGGTCAGCAGTATCGCAACATGGGAGCTCATTAGAAACGCAGCACCTCAGGTCCCATCCCACAATTGCTGGTCCACATCTGCAAGCTCCCCAGCTGATTTGTGTGCACATCAAGTGAGACATGCTGGCCTCATTAAGAATTATGATTATGAGTCATGTGTCAGGCTACCTGGTTTTACATCTGGCTCTGCATTCATTCAGTGGCTATGTGATCTGTGGCAGGTTAATCAATCTTTCTAAGCTTCTGTTTCTCTTCTATAAATTTGAAGTATTGTAGTCTCCCCTTGAAATCTCCCCAGAAGATGCCTGAAACTGGATGGCACCGAACCCTATATGTTGTCTTTCCTATACATACTATAAAGCTTAATTTATAAATTAGGAAGAGATTCACAAATAAGAAAAATAGGACAATTATAACAATATAGTCATGCACCACATGCCTTTTGATTGCATCATTTTCTTTTGTGGCTGATTTAATCTCATGTTGTTTTGTAGTGACAAGCTGTATAGGCTGTAGCCTAGGAGCAGTATGCTGGACCACACAGCCTAGGTGTGTAGTTGGCTAGACCCACTAGGTTTGCTTAAGTACACCCTCTGATGTTCCCATGAAGACAAAATCACCTAACTATGAATTCCTCAGAATGTTTTCCTGTCATTAGACGGCATGTGACTGTACTATAATAAAAATTGTGTGAATGTGGTATCTCTCTCAAAACGTTTTATTGTACTGTACTCATCCTTCTTGTGATGTGAGATACAATGTCTTAGTGATGAGATAAAGTGATAAGATAAACAGCACACAATTAAAAATTTGTGAATTGTTTATTTCTGGAATTTTCCAATTAATATATTCAGACCGTGGTTGGCTGCGGGTAACTGAAACTGCAGAAAGCGAAACTGCGGATAAGGGGGTATGACTGTAATAACAAAAACTACCACATAGGATTGCTGAGGATGAATGAGATTATGAAAAGTGCCAAGCTTGGTATGTGGCACTGAGAAAGGGCTCACTATGGTTTTGAAGGTTTCTAATCAGGAGTTTTAGAAAGATCACCTCACAAGTGATCAATCTCTTTGATCAAAAAGATGAATAATCTGTCTCATCACAGAAGAAATGCAAATTCTTTTACAATAAGCAGTCTTTCCCATATCACCCCTAGATTGCTGAGGAAGATAAGAGGGAACTGGAACCCTCTAGCACTTGCTAGTAGGTCCTGGCACTTTGCTCAGCGATCTGGCAGTACTCAAAAACTGGGTAGGTGCATATTCAATGACCAGTGATTCCATCCCTGGATATACATTTGAGATGGGTTCCCAATGAGGATCACTACAATAGTGCTTGCAATACCAACATCCTGGGGCTAGAACTGGGTTTGGTTACAAGGGACAGAAATCCTCGAATAGCAGTGATTTAAAACAAGACAGAAGTTCCCCTTTTCTATGAAAGCCCGGAGGTCTGCAGCATCGGACTGTTAAGAGGCCACATGGAGGTTAATGCTCAGACTCTCTCTCCCTGTCCTTTGCGTGGCTTCCATCCCCAAGGTCACTTCACGTCAGCAAGGCTGTTCCATTTGCAATCAGCAGCAGGAAGAAAGCAAAGGAAAGGGGCACACACTGTCCACTTATGGTCACATCCTGGAAGTTGTACCCCTCCTCCCCATATACCCCATAAGCCTGAACTGGCACTTGGCCACACCTGGCTAGGAAGTAGTCTTTATTCTGAAGTTTCTGTGCTTTGCTAAGAAACAGGAGTTCTGTTACCCTGAAAGGAAGAAGAATGGATGTGAGGGGACAACTAATGGTCTTAGTTACAGCAGCTGTAGTAGGAGTCCCATGAGGGCCACAAAGACAGAAATCTTCAAGTACATGCAAGCTAAACGTAGTCTCATTTACTCTGTTGATACTGAATACAAAATTTTAATGTGTTCGACCTTATTAATAGACATAAAAGATTGAAAAAAATGAGAGCTATACCATATCATGTATTATTTAAATGTTATAAAGGTTTATTTCTGTTGTTTTTCCCACATCGTAAGTTCAAAGGAATGCCACATTCCAACAAAAAAAGTGTTTATGATACACTTTTGCCAAAATTACACCCCATATAGTGGGAAATTAATGGCTCTATTAGTAGACAGTGCTAGCTCATTATATGGTGAAAATAAAACTTGGATTTCATATATGAATGTGAATTTCAAATAGTTTGAAAGTAGTAGTGAATATTTAGCAGCCAGTATAGCCTATTATCAGCCAGTGAGAACAAATGTCTGACCATCCAGAGCAGATGCCAGCCATTGCAGGTACCAGCATGCACTAGCTGGACTTCAGCCCTATTTAGTGGCCTAAATGTGAAAGGAAAAGCAAATTAGCTAACAAAAGAAAATATAAAATATCTTAAACATTTTTAAATAAGAAATCAAAAAAGAATAAATGATATGATAAAATAGTTAATTCACTTACATTATAATTAAAATTTTCTGTTCATTCCTTTAACCCATATAAATTTGTACTGTTTGACTTACGTGTGCCCAGTTCCCCCAAATGAGCAAAATAAAAATTTTAACATGTAAAAAAAAAAATTCTGTTCAGTAAAGGACACCCTTGGATAAACAAACTCCAGTGCCATTCTGAGCTTTTTGTAACTGCCCAGGAATATGTGAGTAACTCTGGAGAATAAATAGAGACAGGAAGCCCCTATAAGAAATTGAGCAAAGATAAATTAGCGGTTCGCAGAAAAGAAAAACCAGAAAGGCTGACAGATATGTGAAGAAATTCCCCAAATTCCTAGTGATCGGATGAATGTACATTAAAACACAGTGACACTTTATGCCTATCAGACTGGCAAAAATTAGAAATTGGGCAATAAAAATGATGGTGAGGATTAAGAGCAATGGGAAGCTTCCAGTAAAAGGGTCAGTGACCATCTAAAGAAAAATTTGGTAGAACCATAGAGAAATTAAACAGTCTAACCTGTAATCTCATCCTGGACACCTATGCCAGAGAACTTTACACACGATCATGGAAGGGGACACATAACAGGATGTTCACTGTGGCCCTGTCTACATGCCAAGGGGCTGGAAACACCTAGGGGTCCACCACTTAGCAAATGCATAAGTAACATGCAGCTGACATCCCAGAGCAATTCAAAGCAACAAAGCAGATATAAAACAAGCAACACATATTGAGTGAAAAAAGCAGCAGCACATCTATAGCATAACATCACATATTTAAAAAAAGGTATTCATACATACAATGCTGCATTTTACAAGGATGCATTCATAGTCAAAGACATGCAATTAGCACCCTAGAATGAATGCTTATGGGAGAAGATGGTGTGAAAAAAGGGGGGAAAGCTATAAAAACCAGAGAAGTCTTTTATTGACTAAAATCTTAGATCCAAAAAGGCTCAATGTTTTCAATTATGCCTTAAATAATGTGTATGTATCAGGAAGGGGGCTATAAAGGATCCTGGGGTGAGTTAGACATCCAAGGCTGAGAACCCGCTGTATCTTTCAAAAAAGTAACCCACTGTCTGTGTTTAAGTTCATGTATGTGTGAGCTTGATCATTTATTTTCCTGCAAGCCAAGGAACCACACCTGTGTATGTGCCTCAAGCAAACTACACCACCTATCCCCAAATGACACGAAGGTCACTGCTGGTCCTAGATGTGGAGTAAATCCCAGGCCTGGAATCCCATACTCAACCCTAATTCATTTCAACTCCCTGTTTAAATATAAGCAGTGTCATAAAATAGACATTTTGGTGAACAAAAGGGTGATGGTGGAAGTGAAAGGGTATGAGTGAGAAGTATCCCAGGAGATTGCAAAACTCAGCACACCATATGAATGGAGCCACAGTCTACCTAGGGCAGCAGTGGCGACCACAAAACTAACCAGGTAACTAACGATTTGAAACCAGGGTCAACAGGAGAAGAGGTCAAATATCATACCTTAATTTTTGCTTCGGCTTAAAAATAAGTTCTACCTCAGCTTCAGCTAGCCCTTATGGGGCCAAAAGGGGGCAGTCATTCTCCCCAAGTCCAGGCTGGGCCTCCAAACAGGGAGTGGGTTTTCAACCCCAGACCTCAATGAGGTCCCCAGATTCCATGCCCAGATCAGCAGGCAGCTCCTTGCCTGATAGCTTTGTCCCATCAAAGAAGAAGGAGAGATTGTGGCCCGAGAGTCCCATGGCCTCCTCGTAGCGGGACATGAGGGTCTTGAGAGGACAATCCTGGATAGGCAAGAAAAAATGGATATAAGAATTTGAAAAGAGAGATTAGCGAGAACTTGTAGGGACAGACAAAGGACCTGGGACAGGGAAGACAAGGGGACAAGTAAAGGCAGTGCCCATGGAGGAGAAGGCAAATGGACAAAGAAGCAAGCACAGTGGGTTCCTCTCTAGGGAACCAGGCCACAGAGCCCAAGGCTTAGGCTCTGGGTCAGGCAGGTTCTCCAAGACCCAGGCCCCACACCTACCAGTGGAGGCGTATATTGCAATGACGAGGAGAGCCCAGACTCTGGAATGAGAATGACCCAAGTGGAGACCAGGCTCAGCCACTTAACTGGATGTGTGACCTTAGGCAAGTGTTATGGGTTGAACAATGTCTCCCCCCCCAAAAAAAAGGTATCTTGTGGTCCTAACCCCTGATAAACATGAATGTGACCTTATGTGGAAGTAGGGCTTTGCGAATGCAATTAGTTAATACAAGGTCATACTGGATTAGGGTGGCACTAATGACTGGTGTCCTTGTAAGAGAAAATGGAGACACGCAGGGAGAAAGCCATGTGACAAAAGAGGCAGAGGTTGGAGTAATGCAGCTACAAGACAAGGCTTGACAGCCATCACCACCAGAAGCTAGAAGGAAGGATTCTATCCAGTCTCAGAGGGAGCACGACCCTGCTGACGCCCTGATTACAGACTTCTAACTTCCAGAACTGTAAGAGAACACATTTCTGTAGGTTTGAGCCACCCAGTTTGTGTTACTTCATTACAGCGGCCCTAGGACACTATGAAGTTATCCCACCTCTCTAGACCTCGGTCTCCTCATCTGTTAAATGAGAGTAACGATGGTGCTTTCTCATATAAGATTGTTGTGAAATTCAGTAATATCCGAAATGTGAAGTAAGTATCCTTAGAACAGGGACTGCCACTTAACAAGTGTGGCTTTAATTGTTATTTTGGTGGGGTTTAGTGGTTACTGTCCAAGGGTCCTTTCCATTTTAACCGGAAGGAGTTAGGAGACTAGAGCAGAGGTTTCCAGAAGAGGGGAGGGACACTGAATGGGTTTTTCCACTATCTAGGACTATCCAGGAACTCGAGACTAGGGAAGGCAGTGTCTCCAGAGAATCAGGGCTAGGAGGAATTCATCTTCAATTAAATGACAAGAAAGACAGCAGAGAAAAGGGTGAGATGCGTGGAGAGCCATCTTTCCTACTCACTCGAGACAGTGAGACTTCCAGCGTCTGGTGTTTCTCCTTGCCCTGTACCCGCAGCTGGAGCAGATGGGATGTCTCTGTGGCCTCTGGAGAACTTGCTAGCACCACACAGTCTGTAGGAGGCAGGATCAGGAATCCAGGCCTAAGCAGCGGCTGGAAGCAGGGCCCTACATGGGACTTTCCCCTTATCCCCTCCCTGTGGCAAAAGTCTCCTCAAGGATCCACCTCCCTGCCTTCCTCTCACCAATGATGTCAGCCACTCCAAGCTTTAAGGTTCTGGGAGTGGCGGTAGGGGACAGCTCTGTCTCTCCAAAGAGCAAGAGGATCCTGCTTGGGGACACCCCGAGATGAGCAGCCATGTGGTCCACCACACTCTGTAGGGGCTCCGACTGGGGAGGAAGACAAGAAGCAAAGGAGGTCTTCCTGCCTTGATGTGCTCCATCCCACCCAACCTCCCTTCCACCCCAACACAAGCTTCTGGCCTTTGCTACTCACTGAGCTACTCAGCTGTCACATTTCATCACATTTGCCTAACAAAGTATAGAATAAAATCATGTTGATAAAGGGTTCAGGCAAGCAACATAAAGAAATGAAGCGACCATGGATTAGGAGGAAAAAAAAGGAGTGGTGGGGACTGCAGCAAAGTGGACCTCACACGCTGCATCTAAACAGGCGAGCTGTTTTGAGCGGGAAGAGCACCAGCTGACTGGTACCAGGTGGGAATACAGCCAATGGGACTACAACTTCCTATTTAAGAGAAGCCAGACATCTGGACCTTTGTATGAACTCATCCAAGGCAAAGGTTGACAATAAACTCACATGTTTTAAAAGCACTCTACAGGGCCAAAAAAGAAGGTGCACTGTTGATAGGTCCATGGGCTGTCAGTTTGCAACCTCTGGCTTAGTTGCCTGCTCGATGCATGGTTATGGCTCAATAAATGGTCATTTCTGTTATCATTCTTGTTTTTGAATGGAGTCATCCCTACCAAAATAGTAATCTTCACCAGGAAGCTGGGGGAGTGCAGAATGACTGAGTGACATCTGTGTGTCGAATGCAGAAAGAGTATTATGCATATTAAGAGCATTAAATAAGAGGGAAGCACAGGATCAAAGGGAAGGAAAGAGGGAGGGGGCAGCACCCTGGGGAGGGGGTCAGCAAGCAAAGCTTCTTAGGATGCTTAAGTGGAGCCTGAAAGAATGGTGAGAAATTTGCCAGAAAGTGAGGGGAGACTGAGAAAAAGATAATCTGGACAGCGGGAACAGGGAGTGCAAAGGCATGGAGGCCTGAATGAGTGCTGGGCAGATCCAGAGGGCAGGATGGGCAACAGAAGACAGAGTCAGATCATGGGGGTATAGCTCAGGGATAGAGCATTTGACTGCAGAAGACAGAGTCCTTTCTCCCAGACGTCAGTCTCTCCACAGGTATCTTCTGGGACCCTTCTCTCACAGGCCCTTCAGGCACTTACCATTCTGATGGGCAATCTGACCAGGTCAGCACGGCACCGGATTTTGAGCGGAAAGAGTCGGGGGCTCTCTGGGAGAATGGGCCCCTCCACAAGGACCACCTCATCATCTTGGCTCAGATGGTCCTGTCCCTGGTGCTGCTTGGGACTCAGGCAGGAACGGAGATCCTGGAGGCGCTTGTTCACCTCCCTTGGGTGCAGAAAGGACTTTGGGTCAGCTAGGGTGAGCCACCCTCCATACTGCCCCTCTCCATCCCAGCCAGAGCCTCCTACCCTCGGCACCTTAACTTCTGGAGTGCCCGAGTATGTTTTCTGCTTTTTGTCCTTGGCAGAGGTGGGGGCAAAGGAGAGGTATCCAGATCCCTGAAGAAAGAAGAAAGGGACAAGATGGAGGAAGAGGAGACAGCCCAGCCCACATCCCTCCTCATGATCTATGGACCCCTGGGAACAGAGGAGAAGTTGGAGAATCAAGAAGGAACACTTTCCAGTAACATCTACCTTACTGGAAAACAAAGGGAAGAAAATGCCTTTTCAAGTAAGTTACTTCCTAGGTGAGTGTCTGCCAACATCTAACAGACACCAAGCATTTACCATATGTCAGGTGTTAACTCTTGATCTATTCAAAAATTCTGACACAGGTACCACTATCATCCCCATTTTACAGAAGACGAAAGCGAAGCATACAGACAACAGTTAAGAGGCAGCTAGCCAGATGTGAACCACAAGGGCAGTCTGGCAGTCTCCAGAGCCACATTATTACCATGTCACCCTGTATTACTACCATCTCACTCCACTCCCATCCTGCAGGGTCCGCTGTCATCCTTTCGTGTGGGCCACCTCTTCTCCCAAGAGCTTCACTACTCACCTAAGCCTCAAGACTCCTTTCACCCCTTCTTATCCTTTCACGAACCACTCAAGGGTCCTGCCTGCCTCAGACTACTCCTCCAATTCCTTTTCTGCCCCTAGGGCTTCCGTGCCCCGGCCTTACTCACAGAGACATCTGCTTTTCTTTTTCTTCTTCTTCATCTTTACTCCTCAGCTTTTTCTTCCAGGGAGAATCTGGACATGGGGATTCCTCAGTGTGGGGACTGCTAGAATCTGCCACATCCCCCTCTGGGGACAGAGGAGAAGACAGTGGAAAGGGTTAACCAAGAGAAGGCAGCAGGAGGCCGAGGAGACACAAGTCACAGGGTACAGAAGGTCCTCAGAAAGGAGGAGATTGCTGTGGGGCACCCCAGACACACATCATGATACTGGGAAAGTGCTCAAGGTGCAAGAGTCAAAAAGGAAATGCCTAACTCAGAGAAAAGCATGAGCTGGAATCTGAGAGATTGGCGCAGGAGTGTCTGAGCCTCGTGCTAAGGTATGAGACAGTGTGGCAAGTGTGGACAATTGGAAAGTGGCCCACTCCAACCTTTTTGATCACATGTACCCACAAATATAAAATACCAGTCTACAGCCATGCTACCCTGAACAAGCCCGATCCCATCTGATCTCGGAAGCTAAGCAGGGTCGGGCCTGGTTAGTGCTTGGATGGGAGACCACCTAAGAAGACCAGGTGCTGTAGGCTTCAAAAATTAAAAAAAATAAGGGATTGTAAGCTGACAAGGTCCTTGCAATCTGTGAGGTCAACCAAGGGTTGCTTCACCTAAAAAATTAAAAAAATAAAATAAGATAAATAAAAACTAAAGTATTTAAAATATTTATAAAATATTAAATATACAACTCAGAAAATACATATTTACTTAATACTATTAATACTATGATTATAACACTATTAGTAATATTATGTACTATTATACGTGTACATACTATTACATATATTATAAACCAAGCATTAAAACAGATGTTGTCAAAGTATAATTTTTAAAAAAATGTTTCTATATTTTCTTCCTGTCCTCAATTTGGTGGGTATAGAGAGACTACGTGAGTCAAGCTTTGGGATAGGGAGGAATGAGGTAAAGCGATAAGTAGTATAGACCTTCTAACCCCATGTTTCTCAAATTTCATCCAAGAGTGTCATTATCACATTTCACTAAATCTCTGCATTATTTGTTTAATATCTTTCTTTAAATAATTTATTTTAACTTAAATTCCTTATAAAAGGAAACTAGTTATTTCTTTCCTTTTTATTGAGGTATAATTGACATATAACATATTAGTTTCAGGTGTACAACATAATGATTTGATATTTGTATACATTGTAAAATGATGAGAAACCGGGTATTATTCTAGAATATAGACACTCTTTTCTATTTACTTGCCACCAATAAAAGATCATTGTTAACCATAAAAATAAATACTATGAAAACAAAACAATGACGATAAATCCTGGGTCAGTGGTTCTCAATCAGAGGCAATTTTGCCTCCTAGGGGACATGTGGCAATATCTGGAGAATACTTTGGTTGTTACAAGTGGGGGAAGGGTTTAGGCTGTGATACTGGCATCTAGTGCATAAGGGTCAGGATGCTGCTAAACAGTGCACAGAACAGCCCACAACAAAGAATTATCCAGTCCAAATGTCGATAGTGCTGAGGTTGAGAAACTTTGTCCTGGCTAAATACGGCAACTGCCAGTGGCCCGAGCTTCTGCATTTCTAACAAGCTTCCAGCAAATGCGTAACACTTCTGGGCCCATATTTTGAGAGGCAAGGACAGAGGTATACTTTATATAGTATTTCCACATGCCTTGTACTATCCTAAACTATACATGTAGCCCAAAAGAGGGCTATATTCTCTTTTAATTAATTCTCACTAAAATCCTTTGACATAGGTCCACAATTATATCCATTTTCCTGATAAGGAAATTGAAGCTTTGAGAAATTAACTTGTCCAAGGTCACAGAGGCCAGTTGGTCCTTAAATCAGCTCTTCGTCACCCTATCATACTCCCTCATGGTACAGAAGTCTTGGTCCAAGGTCTGCATTTATCTACTAGGTCACTTCCTTATTAGACTCGATTCCTAGTCATTGCCCTTGGGTGCGTTGCAAAAATCACATCACTGAGGGAGGACAAAGGCTGGGCAGCCCTGATAAGACTCAAAGGACACACTGGTAGTTGCAGAGTGTACCCAAGGAACTTGTTGCAGACGTAACAAGATGTTACAGATTTTCAACACCTCCTCCTCCACTGTCCCCAGGATTACAGAATCAGAATCTCCAGGGATGGTACCCTGAAATCTGTATATTAGCACACGCATGTCTATTCGAGTTGGGGGAAGGGTGGTTTGACCACACTTCCTGTGCCTTCTGATTAATAAACAGGCTCCTTTTAGGACTGGACCTTTTTTCTGGCTAAGACTCAAGAGTCACCTCTCATGCCTTTCCCTTAACTTCAGGCAACAACTAAGTACAGGGATGTAAACTCCCTCAGAGAGACTAGTGTTGGGCAGCTCTTCCCTGAGGCCCTCCCTTACCTTCCTCAGCCCCTGGGGGACAGAGTTTCAGGAGGGGCAGGTGATCTGGGATGAGGTGGAGGCTGCTCTTCACCTGCAAATACAAAAGTGCATCAGCCCCGAGTCCTCCTTCCACTGAAAAGGAAAACGGGATGCTTCTTCCCTCACACCTAGGACTCCTCCAGCTTCCAAATTCTCCCTAAGGATGTAGACACCACAGCCTTCTCCAGGGACTCAGGAGACCAGCTTCCTCAAGATCCAAAACTGTAGTGCCCTTACTCCTACACTCCCTTTGCTTAAGGCATGCAGGTTTAGTTCTTTTTTTACTAGGTTGCTAGCCATCCCACTATCTTAGAATCTTAGGGAATCCCAGCCCCCTAGCTCACCCTACCACCTGGAGACACAAGCCTCCTGGAACCCCCACTCCTCTCTGAACTTCTATAAACTCCAGCCCCAATACCCTACCTAGCTTCCTGGATCCTTAGCCATGAGCCTCAACCTCAAAACCCAACATGACCCAAATCCCAGTCCAATCCTTCCATCCCCTCACTGAACTCTCAGGGATGCCAGCTCCGTAGCCTCTCTATGCCCCCTGCGAGAATCCCAAACTCCCAACACACTTCGAACCCCCTCATTCCATCAGTCTGCAGAAACCTCAAGAATCCTGCATCTCTCTGCCTCCAAGGCCCTAGCTCCTACTTCCATTTAGACCCCCAAGACCAACCCCAGAACCCTACCCTCAGCACTCCATAAACCCAGCCCTTCCACGCCAGCCCTCCCGGGAACCAGGCTACACCTTCCCGGAGTACACTGGAACCACCGGCGCCTCCCCCGGATCCAGCAGCAGCCGCCGCCGCCGCCTGACCAGGACCGGAGCGGCTCCAGCCTGCCGCGCGTCCTCCCCTTCGCTGTCACTGTCGCTGTCGTCCTGGGGCGCGGCTGGCACGGGGGTCTCCGGGAGCGGGACTTCTACCGGGTCCACAGCGCCGCGCGCCGTTGCGACCTCCAGAATATCCTCATCATTGTCGCTGACCAAGTCCACAATTACCGAGTCCAGGGAGCTCCGGGCTGGGGACCGCTGGGCGCGAGGACGCCGGCCTCGCCCGCCCCGGGCCCCCCGAGCCCCCCGAGCCCCTCGGCCGACACCGCCGCCTCGGGCCCTCCGACCCCGTTTCCTCACAGGTTCCGACATGGCACACACCCGACCGCTAGTCGCCCGCCTCTAGTCGACTCGCCCGGCCCACTCCCGCGACTTCCGCCCTTCATTGGGCGAACCGCCTGCTAGTCAACACTTCTACCCGCCCATACCCCATGGATCCGCCTCCCTGAGTTTTCACTGGCCGTTTCTCCCGCCCATCACACACCCACCACTGAGACCAAGGCGCCAAAGATTCCAACGAGCCTCCGCGCAATCAGCGTAGGTTTTAATTCGGCCGGGCTCACCCATTGGCCGGGCTGCCGCGCTTCCAGCCCAGCTTTCCCTCAGCCCCGCCCACAGGAGAGATCCGTTTTCCCGGTTATTGGAGCATTCTGGGAATTGTAGTCCTCAAACTCTCTGACTACAGGGATGAGGAAAACGAACTGGGGATTGTTTTTTAAAATCGACGAATTAGGCTTCAGACTTCACGGATATCTCTATTATTGTTTCCTCCAACCGCGTTCTGAGCTAATTCCACGCCACGCCACCTACTCTCGCAAACGCCCCTCTCGTGCATAATCCACACAGTACGCACCCTGTACCAACAATTTAATACCACTCAAGTCTACGAATTGCCTCCAACAGCATACAAAGCCTCCCTCATACCAGACGTCCCGAAAGACATCTTTCACAAATGTCAAAACAGCATACACCCACACAACGCCCTCCCATTACATACACCTGGAAAAACATACAAATGAAAAATAAGAGTTTTAATTCTCCCTGTTGAAAATAAGGGACATGACTTTACCCCACTCTTTTTCTTTCAGAATTTCTCGGGCCTTTTCAAATGTATGTATATCTTTATAATAGCTAAATAAGCATCTTGCCAGTCGCATAACTCAGGAACTCCAGGACTGGGAGCCAGCCACCTTTTTGAAATGCAAACATCAAGGGAGATAGCTCCCCATCCCCCAGTTCCTGGAGGAGAATAACTTCCTAACTTTGGTGGAGTCCTTGCTGCAATTCACAAAACTACCTCCTGACATGAGAGGTTTGTTTCTCTCCCTCTCCCTCCAAGGTGGGAAGCTGAGAAGCTCTGGAGTGTGGTTTCCTCCTGGGTAGAAACCTGCGAATGGTCTTGGTGCCCTCTGGTCCCTGGCACACAGTAGGCCCTTAATAAATACCAAATAATAATAATAATAATAGTTAATGTTTGACTGCTTACTATGCCACTGTCATGTGCATTATATCCCATTTAAGATTCATTTGGGTAGCTTTAATGATTATCCTTATTTTACAGACCAGGAAACTACAGCAGAGAAAGCTTGAGTCAAGCAGCTAGCAAGGGAATTCAAACTCAGTCCGATTCCAGAACACTGGGCTGCAGTGGGCGTACCTCTGTTCCTCAGCTTCCCCAGAGACTTCCCTGGGGTGGCAGAGCCCTCAGGAGTGTCTCCATCCTTTGCACACCTGAATCTCAGGACTTTCCACAGACGTTCATTCACTCTTCCTTCCCTATTTATTTCCTGAGCTCCTGATCTTTGCCATGCTCTGGCTGGTTACCAGAGGCACAAAGAAGACCCAGACATGGATTCATCCTCAAGAAGGCAGGGTGTTTTCACCAGGGGTCACATGCTCATATGCTTAAGGAACAAGCAGGAAACCTATACAAATGAAGCAGACTGGATGAAAGGTAATAGGAAATGGCGGAGATTATGGCAATAGGAAGAGCTTATTTTAGCTTTACGGTAAGGTAAGGGTGTGAATGCTAAGCTCGACCTGGGATTTTAATTTTTTAATTTTTAATTTTTTGCCATGAGGACTGCGTTCAAGATAGAAGCCCAAGGAAATGCTAGAAGTTCATATCTCACCACCCACACTCCAAACACACGTTATACGAAAATATAACAAGGAATACTGCTTTCTTGCTTTCTTTCTTTTTAAAGATAGTTGAGCTCAAAAGCAAGACAGAATCTTCCCCATGCAAAAAATAAAGAAGGAAATCAAATCCACAACAGTGGGAGAGGGCTGTAGTCAAGCAGGCCATGGGGGGATGCTAAGATCCCTAGGATTGGAGTTTTACACCTATGTGGGAACAGAAGTCAAGGCGGAGGCCATGGGAACAGCAGAGAGCTGAAACTGGGTGCACTGCACAAAACTAGGAGCTAAGAAAGGGCTGCCTCTTCTGGACACAGAAGACAGAGAAAAAATCCATCCACAGGCCCTGGGCTACAGCATAGAAGCAAGGCACTCAACAGGCAGTGGATGGAAAAAGTCGTAGCAGGAAATCAGAATCCCAAGGACAGTCTATGGCCATACCACCCTGAATGGCAGGATCTTGTCAGATCTTGGAAGCTAAGCAGGGTCGGGCCTGGTTAGTACTTGGATGGGAGACTCCCAAGGACTACCAAATTATGAACTTGGATTCAGACCAAACCTCAGGTGCAAAAATCTGCTCTGAGAAACTCATGAGTAAAATGGTCAAACCTGTGTAGCCTGTAAGACTGTGGCAGAAGCCAAAGTAAACTGGCCCCCCAGGGGGTGGCAAGGGATCCCAGGGAACTCGTGGGACTCATGCAGGCAGGAAAAAAACAAAGAAGTCAAAGAAACCTTCCATGGTGACATGCCATGGGAGAATTCACCCCATTGTACAAATAGTAACTATACCAGGTCCCTTCCTTAATGCTACAGTTGGGGAAACTGAGAGTCATTGAGTGTAAGTATGTTGCCTACAGTTAGTTAACGATTGAAGTATTTAATTCCTCTGTGTCAGTCTTCTCATCTATAAGATGATAATAATTTTAGTGTACTTTCTTCATAGGGCTGTTAGAAAGGTAAAATGAGATGCTACTTGTAAAGCACTTATTAGAACAATGCCTGGCACATAATAATAGTGTTAAAACAAATAAAGTAAGTTTTAAAGGTTCAGAGATAAAGGATAACGTCTCTAAAATAAAAACAGGACATTAGGAAGAAGGAACTGGTTCATTAAGAAACGGAATTCTAGAAATAAAAAGAGATACTGAAAAAATCTAGTCAGTCTTGCAGAGACATTGACACTTCTTAAGCAGAAGAGAGACTGGGTTTCAGATGCCAGTCCTGGGTTTCAGAAGAGCATTGAAGCTAGGGAGACTGGTCGCAGGGAGACTAGGCAGAAGACATCAGGAATAACAGTGACTGATTTTTTTGTTTTTTACCTGAGACAAGAATTTGGGTATGGTGGAGCTTGCTATATAATCGTTTCAGAGCCTGGAGATTTTTAGTTCAAAAAGTCTTCGTGTTCATGGTTTATATCAGAAGTAGGCAGTTGATAAGTGAGTAGGCACAGTGCCTTGAACTGCAGCCAGACTTCTGAATTCAGATCCAGCTCTGTGAAATGCTAGTTGTGTGACCTTAGACATGTTACTTGGCCTCTCTGACACTTGGTTTCCCGTCTGCAGAATTGCACCTAGGAAGGGAGAGTGTCAAGATTAAGTATAGGCTCTAGAATTAGACTGCCAGAATTCAAGACTGGGCCCCAGCACTTATTAACTAGGCCAGACTTGAGCAGGTTATTTAGTTTCTGTGCCTCGGTCTCATCTATAAAATAGAGGTGTTGTGAAGATAAAATGAGCTAATATACATAACACATATATACATAACAAATGTAAAATACATAAAATGTACATAAAATACTTTGATACAATCCTGGCACATAAGTGCTCAATAACCTTGTCAGGTTATTGTAAAGATCAAATGAGTTAACTGATGTTAGAACATAGTAGATGTTCAACAAATGTCAGTGATGACTGCCAATTCCTGGATTGCTTCTTCACTGGGCACCCAGCATACAACTGCTAAATGAACAATGACTGAACAACTGGATGGTGGGAATGGCAGGCAAGTGGGGAGATGGGCGCAGGCCAAGCCACAGGAGGGAAAAGGCCCTGTTGTACCTGGGATGCAGGTCTCCCTCCTCCCCGGATTCGAGAGAGGATGGGAGTACACCCAGCCTCACCTTCCCTTCCTCTCCCACACAAGGGCACTACATTGCAAGATTGGAAGAGCTCATGGAGTTTATTTGGGTAGTGCAAAGAGGACTGGAAGTTTCACTTGTGTACACGAACACACACAGATACACCCATCCTGAGCGACATTGCTCCAGAGGTTGACATCGTCTGCATGGGGCCCCCAGATTTCAGTCAAGTGTGGATTTCAGGAGCCTGAGGAGGCCCAGGCTATGTAGAAGAAAACTGTGATGAGGATGGGTCTAGGAGCCTCCTGCCCCCGAGAGCCAGACCCCCACTTCCATCCCTGCTCATCTCTCTCCTCCTCCTTCCTTAGAGAGCAGTTCCCAGCTCACCCGAAGGGAATCACCGGGTGCTCCAGGTCCCCTTGAGGCCCTGTCCTCCCCATGCTGGTTCTAGCCCATCGGGATTATCCATGTTCTCATAAGAATCTGCATCTGGTTATGATGAGGAAAGAGTTAAACAGCTGGAAGTAGAGTGAGAGGGGGTTAGCTTCAGACAAGGGACAGCAGAAGCACCCACCTTCCTCATGACTGGGACCAGGCTGGGCCCGAAGGGAGCGGAGCTGGGGGGCAGCATACAGGATTCCTCTCATGTCTTCATAAGACTGGGACCCTGCATGGGCAGAGGATGGAGAGTTGGAGGCCTGCGAACCATGCTCAGGGCTTGTGGAAGGGAAATGCAGCCTGATATGGAGGGAGTCTGAGGGGCAGAGTAAGTTGGAAGGCTTGACCCAGGACTAGGAAGGAGTGATTAGGGTTAGCATCAGGTTCAGGGCCCTTATTAATTGTAGAGTTCAGTTGGGTATGGGTTAGATTATGGTCATGGTCAGAGAAAGGGTCACGAACAGATTGGAAGGAATCAAAGTCAGAGTCATAAGGAGGCTGTAGAGAGAGCTGGGGTCAAAGCTGAGGTCTGCTTTGCAGCTGGGGTGACATGGAAGTCAAAGTCCAGGCTGGAACTGGATTGGGATCAGGGCTGATGTTCACAGTTAGGGATGGGTAAATACTAGGGTCAGGATTAGGGTTGGGGTAGGTATTGAGGCTAGAGGTAAGAGTCAAATCTAAGGTCAGGATTGGGCTTGGGTTTGGGGTCACAATCCAGGTCAACATTCTGCCTGGAGTTAGAGCTGAGGCCAAGTCGACTCAATCTGGACAAAGCTGGCAGGTCCCAAGCATTTCTTACCAAGGGAGACTGCCTCTCGGCTGGGGTCCCAAGCCGTCCCATGGGGGCTCAGGAAGTCTGGAGAAGGAAGAGGGAAGTCACTATTCATCCAGATCACATACACCACCACCACCACTACCACCACTCACACTCCTCAGGAATATGACCATCCTCACATACACACACCTTTTGTGCTGGTGACTGGTTGGGCCAACTCTTCATCCTCATTCTCATAGGAATCAGATGCTGCAGAAAAAGAGAACTCCAGGGGCCACTCCTGCCCTGTAGGAGCTCCACAGCCCTGTGGGTCGTCCCAAGTCTCTGAGGCCCCCACAAAGACCCCAAATTACCGTTGGAGAAGGAGTCTTCATCAGGACCTAAGGCGCCATCATCAGGGTTCTCATAGCCGCTGCCATCTGGTGGAGAGGGAGGGGCGTTCGGGGAGGGTCCACAGACCTGGCTGAGAAGGTGGGCCGTCATGGAAGAGGACAGTCTTACCCTGGGAAAGCTGGTCCTGCCCAAGATTGGAGTCGTTCTCGTAGAACTCGGAGCCCCCCTCACTGTCCGGCTCCTCGTAGCCTTCCCCTTCTTCTTCCGGGCCTAAGGTTTGGGCATAGGGTTGGGACCCAAGTCACAGCCCCGCTTCTCCAGGCCCCACTACCCTAATCCTGGCACAGGCCGCTCCAACAATCCCCACTATGAGTAACGACCCCTCCCCCATCACCCGCTCCCGTCGGTCTCTGGGACCCCTCGGCTCCGGCCTCCTCGATGTCGCCGCGCGGGTTTCCGTAGGACGTGACGGCGGCCCCCAGGCTTGCAGCCCACCGTAGGGCGCGTCCTGGCGAGATGAGCGTTGTAGAGGGGCGAGTGAGATGAGAAGGGGGTGGGAGTCAGGGCTAAAGGTGCGCGCAGCTGAGCGGCGGGAGAGGATGCTTCAGGATCGCCGGGAAGACTCCGGGTCTCCAGGGGGCGGGATCTAAATCTAGGGGCGTGGCCGCAAGTTCTCAGGGGAGGTTCTGCTTTCGGAACAGGACTTCGGGTCCCGAGTCCTGGGGGAGGGCCTTGGTCCTAGGGGCGGGACTCAAATCTGGGCGGGACTCCGCAACCCAGAACCGGCTCTTTTCGGAAGGCGGAGCTGAGAGCTCGGGAAGACTTGGAAATCGCGGGGGGGCGGGGAGGTGGTACTGGAGGTATGGGAAAAATGGGTGGGACTCTAGCTCTGGGCCAGAGACCTGGCGGTGCCTCCTACCCGTGCCAGAGGTGGGCGAGGAAAGAGACAGCACGTTTCCGTACTGGTTGTGGGCCCCGCTTCCCGGGGGAGGAGTCACTTTGAAGAACCTGACGGAAAAAGGGGAATTTCTCTGTGAGGCAAGGCCTGAAGGAACTCGGGAGACACATACTCAAGACACAAGCCAGGCCCTCAGAGGTTAAAATGTGGTCACTTGTAATTAGCTCCTCTGTCCTGGGACAGCCTACAGAGGGGTCTGGGATCACTCCAAGGAGGTCTTCACAAAAGAGGTAGCTTTGGAGCTGGGTTTTGAAGGTTGGGCAGTATTTCAACCTCAGAGATGAAGAAAAGACCCTGAGCAGAGGAAACAGTAAGTGCAAAGCATAAAGTGGAAGCGCAGGAGTGGGACTGAGGGGGCACTCGAGTCATTACCTTCTGGTGGGATCCGTCATTCGCTTTCTCTTCCTCCTCAGGATCAGGGCTGGTGGGAGTTAAGGGGAGTGATCAGAGAAGGGGCTTCTTGGCCAGGTGAAGATTCTGGGGGTGCTGGGGAGGTAACTTGGGTCAATGGAGGAGATGCGAGTTCAACTTCCAAGGGGCTAAGATAGTTCAGAGGGCGTTTAGAGGAGGTGGGGGCAGGATTCTGAAGTCTGTGAGGGAGGTATGGGAGGAGAGAGAGACGTCAGATTGGTCAATGTGGGCTCTTCTGAGGGAGATGGAATAAGGTTTGGCAGACCAGATGGGGGACAAGACTCACCTCTTCGAACATAAAGAAAGCCTGCCAGGGAACCCATGCAGAAGATCAGATAAGTTAAAGTCGCAACAGGGACTCTCCAGCCACCAGTCTCCAGAAGCCAATGCCTTATTGCTAGGGGGAAGGAGCAATGAGATGAGGCTAGCATCTTACTTTCGGCCTCAAGACCTCAAATGGCCATAAATCTGGGAGTAGGGGATAAGACACAGATCCTCGAAGTCCCAAGCTACACCCCAGAGCCTGGCACAGGGCCTGGAACAGTATTTATTAAGCAAACCATGACCCATGAGTATAATCGGAGGAAATGTCAGGAATAAGAGGAGCATGACGATCAGCTTCCTGCTGCAGGTAAGGACAGCCATGGTCAAAGTGAAGGGCAGAATCAAGTTCACAGATTAGAGGTGGGAAGTAGCAAGGTGCTGAGATAAGTTTAAAGTGAAAGTTGAGGTTGAGTTTGAGAATTGTGCTTAGCGTAGCATGGTAGGATTGTATGAAAGGAGACAGAATGGGGAGAACATTGTGACAAATTTGATGGATGGGATGAGGGAAAGAAAGGATGCCCAGATTCCTGGCTTGGGCCCATGCAGGCAATAGAGTCCTTCACATACAAAGGGCCACCCAGAAGACTATGCTTGGGGAAGGTGTTGAGTTTGATTTTGTATATGTTGAGCCTGCAGTGTCCATGGAACATCAAATGGCAATTCCAGATGTGGGGGTATGGAACCTAGAATTCAGTTCACCAAGGCATGGTGGCCCAAGGAGCCAAGGGAGTAGAGGAGGTCAAATGATAAAAGGGCGTAGACAAGGACAAGAGAGTGTAGACAGGGATAGGAAGAGAGCTCAGGGCTCCAAAGGTAAGGAGCAGGAGAGAGAGGAAGACTCTACCAAAGCCGATGGGAAGGAGCAACCATTGGTAGGAGAAGATACAGAAAAGCCATGTCTGACAAGCAAGGAGGAAGGAAGTGGAGTCAGTGTTGAATGTAGTGGCTGGGATTCAGGCTGAGGTTGGTACCAGCGAGGGGGAGCCAAGGCTGACTGGCTTCTAGCTCTTTCCGGCAACGTCACACACATGTCCCACAATTGGGAGAAACCCTACCTGACTGGGCAGTGACCTTCAGCTGCATCTTAATGGTTGTATTGCCATGGTAACAATGATAGGTGCCAGCATCTTGAGCTTTGGCCCGGTGCAGCCACAGAACAGCCCCTCCTCTGAGTGTGCCCAGGACCCACATCTCTCTGACTGTGGCATCCTCACTCAGGTTTAGGCTCAGCAATGAGATGTTAGGCTTCTTGGGGTGAACGTGGATCCAGGAGATGGGGCCTCTGGACACGGAGGCAGAGGGCACCCCACAGAATAGACAGAGTGAGGAGCCAGAAGTCACAGTAAGGTCTGGTGCAGGGAGAGCCAAGGTTAGGAAAGTATAGGCCTAGGGGTCTCCTGCCCCGCAAACCCAATCACTATCCTGTCCCTGGACCCCCCACTTCCTGGCATTTCCCCAGCACCTTACCTCGGTGGAAGCTCTCGTTAGAACTGCCGTTAGGTAGGGCACATGCAGGGTTTGTCTCCCAGATCTCAGGGTGGTCTTTGGCCCGCACATACAGCTGAGAGCTTGTGGTGAGACCAGAAGAAAGCCTGGGCTTCTCTGAGGAACTATTCCCCAGGTCACAGCCTGGGCCATCTAGGTCTGAAGCCTTCCACCGGAACAGCTCCCCTGGGGAAAGACCCAGAACCAGATACAGAGACTTCCAGAAGAGGCAGAGTGGTACAGAGACCTCAGAAAGACGGACATAAATAGAAACAGTCTCAGAGAGAGACAAGGCTGAGAAAGATATGGAGCAATTCGGTGTTGAAGTCACAAAGCCACAGGAAATTTTAGGAGCTCCCTGCTCCCTGGCTCCCTGCTGCTCCTCAGCCCCTCCAGCCCCTCCCTCCAGATCCATTTTATTGGCCAGACCTCTTTCATCCGTGGTGGGCCTCCCTCTCCTCATCCAGCCCTCCCTGCCCTGCCCAGCGCTGGACCTCACCGCTGCCGTTCACACTGACTGTCCAGCCAGCCTGCCAGGCCTGCTCGGAAGGGGATCCCTGTTGACACAGGTAGAAGCCCCCCATCTGGTCAGAGATGTTGGAGATGAGCAGCAGGATGCCCAGGGGCCCCACCTGGATGCCCAGGCCTGGCAGCCCTGCACTCATCTGTAACAAGGATGCCGACTTGCACTCCCGATTCCAGGCCAGCTGATGGGGGGAACCATCTGAGGAACCCTTGAGGCATGGTAGCACAGCACTGCTTCCCTCTGCGGAGAGAGAGAGAAGGAGAGAGAGGAGCCTCTGGCTCCCTTCACTCCTCACACTAGGTTATAAACCCAGTGATCTCGGACTCCACCAATTGGGAGTGGATGAGCCCTCAGAATCCTTCCAACCTCTCCCTGAATTTTACAATTAAGAAAATGGAGGCCCAGAGAGGGTAAGTTACTTGGGCAAAGACGCCCAGCCAGAACCCAGGTTTCCAGCCCCGAATCCTTCTACTTGTGCCCCTTGGACATACCTTTAGCCTCCACCAGCTGTGGTTTCTGGAGCCTGACTCTCACAGGAGTAAGGAAGAGGAGGAAGAAGAGGCGGAGAGGAGGTGGCATGGTGGCCAGACTCCCCGAGGCACCAGCTTGGCCGCGCAGGGGATGCTGGGGCAGGCAGGGACTTGGTGGGCACTGAACCATGGGTGTCTGCGGGGGCGGGCGGGCAGTCCCCCCAGGGAGGAAGGGATGGTCATGTCTCAGGCCTCCTTCTCCATATACCCCTTCAGACCCACAAAACTCCCCTCCTTCCTGCTACACTGTTTTATTTTCATCCCAGCACTTACTGCCCCTGAAATGACCTTATTTGTGTCTGCTTGCTCACTTTCTGTTCCCCCCCACTAGAGTAAGCCCCTTGCAGCAGAGACTGTCTTGTTCACCACTGTAAGCATGGTGCCCTGGAACACTGCTTAGCACATTGTAGACACCCAATAAATATTGAATGAATGGATCTAGTTTTAGGGGCTCCCTCCTTCTTCCACTCCCTACTTCAACCTCAGGCTCTAACTCCATTTCCCTTCACATACACACCTCATTCATTCATTCGACCAACATTTCTGGGACCACCTTCCACCCATTACACACTCTGGGATCTCTCAGATCTGAGTTTGAATCCTCCACCTCTGCCACTTGACCCAGTTTCTTCATCTGTCTAAGCCTTAGTTTCTTTCTCTGAAAACTGAGGATAATGATAGTACTATCAAAATATTGCTTGTGAAGATTAAACAGGGCAACCTAAGTTCAGCACCCAGCACATAGTAGGCTCTTAATTAATGAGAAACAGTATCAACTAATGGCTAAGACCTCAAGCCAGACTGCCACTGTAACTCCTTTGCAGTGGTCCTGAGAAATGACTGACGATTAATCCCCCTTTCTCTCCCAGTTCTCCAGGAAGACCCTGTTTCCTTATGGCAGGAACCCATTTAGAAATGGGGAAATTGAGGCCCCAGGAAGAGCAGGGTGTTGCCTGAGATCACACATTGAGCAGGTAGTACAATGAGCACGAGAGCTCAGGAGTCTTGACTCTTAAATCTGTTCTGCTCCCTTCTCTCTCTCCCTCCCTCTCCCTCTTCCTCCTGCTCTTCTTCTTTTTTCTTTCTTCTTCTGTGCTCTCTCTCTCCCCCTGCCTCCCTCTCTCCCTCCCACTCCCTCTCCCCTTCCACTCTCTCCCTCCCTCCTCTCTGTGTATCTGTGTCTTTCACTGCTGCACTCAGGGAAAGGGTCCAGGGACCCAGGAGACCTGCTTTCTCAGTTGGCTGTTCCCAGGGCCATGTCACTGAGCTGTGGCTTCCTGTTTACCTCAGGCAAACCCCAAGGGACCACCCTCCAGCTGGCAGGGCCCCCACTTCCCTTTGGTCAGGTTTGGGTGGCTGGCAGGGGGAAGAGTGGGGCATTGGGGAATGGAGAGGATGAGGTGGCAGGACTTTTTTTTTTTTTTTGCCTTTCATTCAACAAAATCTCTAACCCCATCATTAGCTTCCCAGGCACCTCATGGGCAGAGTCTTGCTAGAGTGCATAGTTCCCTGCTTAGACTATTTCAGTAGCTTTTCGTCTACCTAAAAGAAACACTCCAAACCATGCCCTCTAAAGGCCTGGTTGAGGCTGCCCCACCTACACTTTCCACATCAACTCTCCACCACTCTGCCCCTCACTCCCTACCTTTGCACTGTTCCTTTTCATTATACTCAGGTCTCAGTTCAAGTGTTACTTCCTCAGAGAGGCCTTCCTTGACTCTGTTTATTTCCTTCCCAGCATTTGCCTCAATACTAAAGTATGCTTGTTAGTCTTCTCTGCTTCCTGCCCCAGAATGTTACCTCTGGGACAACGGGGATCTTTACTATCTTATTCACTGACATCTAGTAGATGCTTGATAAGTTTTGTTGTATAAAGGAAGGAAGTTAGGAAGAGTGAAAGAAAACTTTTTCTCTTCCCCCATGCACTGCTACCAAGGCTAGTCCATTTTCTAGCTTATACATTTCTAGAACCAACTTTTCCCTCATTTTGCACTCTTCCCTTCCCAACTAGAACCATTTAAACAGCTTCTTTTGTGGGCTCGCTGTCTTTTATCTTTCTTGCTCCCCAACTACACTCCACAAAAAGAGAGTGCCCTCCATATATTAGTCATGTGCTTCTGTTGTTCCACAACCTTCAATGGTTCCCAGCGCCTCAGGATAAAACCCAAGCCTGGTACTTGACTGGAGCCTTATTTATATTCATCATTTCACCCCCTTTCCAAGAAATCCTGCCACATATACAGGGAGTCCTGAGGACAAGAAGCTACCCAGGGCAGTAAGCTACTGGGGATTTATAAGCCAGGCATTGACCTGGCCAGATTTGCTCTTTCTAAAACTCCTCCTTGTTGTAGTGTGGAAGGGGAATTGGAGGGAAGCCAGAGAGATCAGTAAGGAAAGTGTTCATTATTCATTCACCAAATGTTTATTTACTATGTTTATTTTTCAGGGACTGTGCTAGGTGCTGGGGAACAAGAAAGACATGGAGCTTTGATTCAAGTTTTGGGACCACAGAAGGGTAAAGGAGGACAGGTAATAAACAAGCTAACCAATAAACAATTTCGGTGATAAGTCTCTGATGTAATCTAATGGTGGAGTATGACTGGGGATGGTTAGTTTCGACAGGTTGGTCAGGGAAGACCTCTGAGCTGAGACCCAAGGTCAAGCTGAGAAAAACTTGGTGTGTTCAAGGTCATACTTAGTTTTGTTAGAAACTGTCATACTCTTTTCCAGAGTGATTATACCATTTTACATTCCCATCAGGAATATATGAGAAAACTATATGCTCACTAGCACTTAGCGTTATTACCCTTTGTTTTAGCCATCCTGGTAGGTGTGCAGTGATATCTCCCTGTGGTTCTAATTTGCATTTCCCTAATGGCTGATGATGTTGAACATCTTTTCAAGTGCACATTTGCTATCTGTGACATTAGTGACATGTCCATTCTTGTCTTTTTTTGCCCTTTTCAAATTGAACTAGATTTTAAGCAGGGATGACACGATCTAGTTTTACAAAGATTACGCTAGTTGCTTTGAAAATTAACTCGAGGCCAAAAAGCCACACCGGGGGAACAGTTAGGAGGCAGTGTGGAAGTTCAGGAGAGAGATGATAGGGACAAGGGCTGTTTTTTAGCGCTGGATATGAAAAAAGCAAGCATTCTGGACCGCTCTACTCCTTAGGAGTGGAGTTTACAGGACTTCCAGGCTCTACAGAGGGAGAAAAGGGTTTGGGAGAAAGGGAATCAGACTATGGACTTCAATTTGAGTTGCTGGACATCGTCCAATGGAAGATGTCAGGTCAGGCTGGCTGTTGGAGGGAGAGGTCACAGATAATTACAGCCTGACCTAGGACAGTGGCGGTGGGGAGGGAGAGAAGAGAGGAGGGATTTAAGAGGCATTGGGAGGGGGAAGGGTGTTAGCAGGAAGCGGTGACTGGATGAATATCAAAGTGGGGGTGGGGACGTGGAAGTTCCTGACTACGCGGGGACTCGAGCGCCCAGAATAGTGGAGCTGACCCAGCCCTGCCCCAAGGGACGATCCACGAGGGCGGAGGTACAGGGAGGCCCGGCCACAACTTGCTGTACTGCGAGCCAGGCTCCAGCGGAAGGGCGGCCACGGGCCGAGCTAAGGGCCGGCTCCGGAGCTCGCGAGAGACTGCAAGAGCTTCGCTGGAGGAGGTGTAATTTGAACAGAGTTTCTAAGGTCACGAGCAGACGCCAGCAGGCCTTTGATACAAAAGAACTTTGGAGTTTGAAGGACTAGTATCCTTCTCGAACGGCAACAGCCCGAAGAGGGCGGAGAGGGGCGGGACCTGGGGCCGCAGCCGGGTGTCGACTCGGAAGCCTTCGGCCGAGTCTCGGCAATCCCCTACCCTTGACTCGGGCCTCGGCGTCGAGCCAGGCTGATCCGGAAACAGCCGAGCGGATCCGGAAACAGCCGAGAGGACCCGGAAGCGGCGAGCGCCGTCACCAGGGAGTGCGGGACCCCGCGGTTTGCGCGGAGGCGATGGCGGCAGCTGCGCCGGCGGCCGCAGGCGAGGATGGCCGGCGACTGCGACCGGGGTCTGGTACGTGAGGCACGTCCGTGCACGCGAGGGGCTGCGAAGCCGGAGGCGGGGCCGAGCTCGGCAGCGGGCGGATGGGGGTGGTGAGGAGAGCCTGGAGAAAGGGGCGGGGCCACGCCGCCGGCAAAGAAGGGGCGGGGCATGGAGTCACGGGCGGAGGGGTAGGGCCAGCAGCAGGTGAGAGGTGGGGCCCAAGGAAGAAGGGGGCGGGGACATTAGAAGGAGGTCGTGTCAAAGGGGTTGGGTTAACTGAGGGACTGGGAAGAGGCGGGCCTACAGGCAGCACGAGGAGAGCTAGGTGAGAAGGAGGCGGGGAAGGGGCGGGGCCAGGTGAGCGGGGCGGGGCGGGGCTAGCTAGGGAAAGGGGTGAGGATCTACAGTACTGCTTGGCTGCGGTACTACTAGGTCGCGGGACATTCGGATTTGGTGGCTTGGGTTATTGGGGATCCTGGAGTGATGGGAAGAGAGGCTGATCCCTGTCCCCCACAGTGCTGGATCTTCAGCCCCAGGAAGGGGCAAAGGTTGAAGCTGAGTCAGGGGAGCTCGGCCGACTTCGGGCTGAGCTGGCAGGCGCCCTGGCAGAAATGGAGACCATGAAGGCTGTGGCCGAGGTGAGCGAAAGCACGAAGGCTGAGGCTGTGGCTGCAGTGAGGCGGCAATGCCAAGAGGAGGTGGCCTCGCTGCAGGCCATCCTGAAAGGTGAGGCAGGGTCTCTTCCCAGACTCTCCATCAGCCCCATAAGGGAGGAACGCGTGACCAGAAAGGGGTCAGGAGGACAGACAAGATATGGAGTAGGTTAGCAGGGCTGCCTGGACAGGGCAGGCCTATGGGCTCAGAGGAAGGGGAGCCCCTTTTTAATTTGCACAGAGGCACTGTCTGTGCCAGCAGCAGCTCTGTCTGTTCCAGCTAAGTTTAGCTCTGAGCTTCTCTACCTGTTACCTTGCCCCTCACTGATCACTGTCCACCTCTGAAGATGCAACTTCTCAGTTCCCTGAACCACCCTTATTCAAGCTTCTGAGCTTCAGACTAAGCCCTAGGCCCTGCCTCTCTGTGTCTCTAATCCTCTGGTTTCCTTCCTTCCCCAGGGACCACTACATCACATCCGTACCCAGAACCCCTCCCCCATACACTGACTTCTTTCCCTCCCTCACAACCTCTATATGTATTTGGGATGCAGCACCACCCCTTGCCTCAGATCCCCCAACTTCTTTTCCTAGTTTCCCCTTGTCCTCTAGTCAGAGGCCAGAGTCTCTGAAATAGCTTCCAGCCCTGTCTCACCCTTCTGCTTCCACTGCCACCGCTGTAGTGAAGCTCTTGACAACTCTCTGGAATGTTGCCCTAGCCTTCTCATAGGTCTCCCTCTATAGTATGGCCTTGGCATTGGCTTCCAGAGTAAGCTTTCTGAAATTCTCATTCCACCATATCATTTCCCTTTCAAACAACTGCTCCTGGCACTAGACTTCTCTGGGGCCGTATTTCCTATATTTCAGGTATCCACACATCACCTGTGCAATGTGGTTGTCTCCTCATATAACTTACCCTGTTATTTACTAAATAATTTTCTTTAAATAGATCCACTTTTTAAAAACTTATATACTTTTATTTTAGAGGAAATTTTCTGTACCTATAAGAGAAACTATCCTGAATCATCATCATAGCAATAATGATAATAATAATGGCTAACATTTGTTGAGTACTTACTATATGTCAGGCACTGAGCTAAATGTTTTATGAGTGTTTAATCTTCATAACAATCTTTGTAAGGTAGGAACTATTATCCATCTTCATTTTACAGAGGAAGCTCTGAGGCCCAGAGAGGTTAGATAACTTGCCCAAGGTCATACAACTAGAAAGCAGCATAAGATTTGAACCCAGGCATTCTGGTAGCAGAACCTTTATTTCCTTTTTTTTTTTTTTAAACAGGCTATATTACAAATTTAACTTAGTTCACACCATACAATAAAAAGTACATTATCAACACAAGCTTTCATAGGTCCTAAACTAAAGGACTTTTTTTTTTTACTGCAGAATCCTTAAATTATACACGATGATGATGAAAAAGATTAACAGTTACTTGGCTAA
>NW_006436812.1:8137684-8157816 GCF_000325575.1 Pteropus alecto
TGCTTTGTTCCAATGGCGGAAACCCTTTTCATATTCTCGTTTGTTTTCCTCATAAAGTTGTGCTGCCTGGCTATTGGCTGGACTGTTTGGATTCGGCAGAACCTTTACTTCTAATGTTAGTATACGTTAAAATAAATAACTATGCAAATAAAAAATAAATATTACTATTACTATATATTGTTTATAATTGGTATATATTAATAGGAATAGATATCATATTTTCAGCATTATTATATACCAGGAAGAAGGCTGAACACCTTCCAGATATCATCTCCTTTGATCCTGTAACAACCCAGTGGAGTAATCATTAGTGTCCCAATTTTTCAGCCGAGGACACTGATGCAGAATGGCTAACTGATTACCCAGGGCAGTCTTTCCACAAAGCCCACTGTCTTAATCGCTATGGTAAATTGCTTGCAGGGCACGTCAGTGATGGAGAGCCCTCTACTCGCCAGTGCACTGACCCTCCCTCCCCTCTGCTCTTCCTGCCCCACCAGACTCCATCAGCAGCTATGAAGCCCAGATCACTTCTCTGAAGCAGGAGCGACAGCAGCAGCAACAGGACTGTGAGGAGAAGGAGCGAGAGCTGGGCCGCCTGAAGCAGCTGCTGTCCCGGGCTCACCCCCTGGACTCGTTGGAGAAACAGATGGAAAAGGTTGGAGTCGGGATGGCCTTTCCCCTTCCTCAGGATTTGAAAAGATGTTGAGGCAGCCAGAGGTGGCTGTGGGCCAGAGGGACTGTTGGCGTGCCACTCCCAGGCACCTGGAAGCAGGGCACCCAGTCATCAGTCTAGGTATAGCACATGCTGGCTTTCTACTTAGCAAGGTCCTGGCTTGCCACTACTAGTTTCCCCCCAAATTAAGGACTGTCACGTAGGGGAAAGGGAGCTAACACTTAAGGATACCTCTCATGCACTAGGCATTCTTGATAACCGCTTGACAGACTCAGGCTCTTCTGTTTTTCCCCTGAAAATGAGGTCTTTAGGTCCAGTTAACAGATGAGTAAATGAGACTCAAAGAAATTCAGTAATTCTCCTCGGGTTATACACATGAAAAAAGGATTTGGGAATTAAGAACTTAGGCAGTATGTTTCTAAAGTTTTTGTTCTTAATCTTTATAGTACATCACCTCCTTTATTATTGTTATTAACAGTAGTAGGAAGCGCATATTACCAAAGTCTTCATCTTTCAAAGTGAGTTCACATTGTTACTTCATTTGATTCTCACAGCAGCCCTGTGAAGTAGCTACTTAACTCATCTTATGCATGAGGATACAGAGGCTTGGGGAGATGAAATAAATCGCCTGGTTAGAAAGATAGTGATCAAAACAGGAGCCCAAGAAAGGAAAGCATCCAGCGCACACTCTCCCAACAGAAGCTGCTGCTTGCATTCAGAGTATTCCTCCAGGAGCCATTACCCAGGGTGGTAAAGGAGAGGGCTCTGCTAAGTGAAAGCCACTTGGGACAGCGGAAGGAGCAGCAGGCCTAGAATGAAGGAGTTCCAGTCCCTGCCCAACTCCTACATTCAGTCATTGTCCCTCCACAGCCTGGGCGTCTGCAGAGCATGGATTCCAGGGCTTCACATGGGATCAGAGTGTTTTGTTTAGGCCACATAGGCTTATCCTGTTTCTTGCAACAGTTCGCATAAGAGATTTGGAGGGTTAGACTGAGCTTGTTTAAGATGGCTTTTTAGTAATTCAAGAAGTAGAAGTGGCATGAATTGGAAGAGGATGGGTGACTGGCTGTTTTCTGCCTTGGGTAGCTTGGTGAATAGTCGGGCCATTCTTGCTGACCTAGCACTTGTGGGAGGAGAAATGGCATCGTGAGTTGGTTCAGATTTGGCTGTACTAGGGTCGAGGAGCCTGGGTGACATCCAGTTGGAGATGTCCAGAGACTGTTGCCTGTGCAAGAATCAGCAGGATCAAACCTGAAGAGACCAAAAGAAATAGCCAGCAGTGTGGTGGTGATGGGACTGTGGGAGGACATATCACTTAGGATGAGGCTTGAAAACCCAAGTCAACCGTAGCTTAAATAAAATAAGAGTTTATTTTTCTTAAAGTCCAGGGATATATCCAGTACTAATATGGCAGCTCGACAAGTCATTAGGGAAGCTGAAAAACCGTTACTCTCCATAGCATTTGGGATCTTGCTTTCCAGCACATGTTGGCTCAAATAAACTCCTATTAAAAAAAAAAAAGTTGTCTACGGCCATACTACCCTGAATAAATCCAGTCCGATCTCGTCTGATCTCGGAAGCTAAGCAGGATCGGGCCTGGTTAGTACTTGGATGGGAGACCACCTAGGAAGACCAGGTGCTGTAAGTGTAAAAAATAAAAAAATGAGGGATTGTAAACTGACAAGGTCTTTGCAATCTGTGAGGTCAACCAAGGGTTGCCTCGCTTAAAAAAAAAAAAATGTCATTAGGAACTCAGGCTCCTCCTATGTTGCTCTTTTGCCATAGCTAGCTTACTGCTTCATGGTCCAAGATGACTGCTTGAGTGCCAGCCATCATGTCCACATTTTAGCCAGGCAGAAGGAAGAGGAAGATTAAAGTACAACCTCTTCCTTTAAAGAGTTGTCCTGGAAGTTGCACATGGCACATCTGCTTACATCTCATTAGCTGTAACTTAGTCATGTAGCAATGCTTTGTCACAGGGAAGCTGAGAAATGTGGATGGTATTCTAGAATTTAGGCCATGTATCCAACTAAAAATATGAGGTTCTATAATAAAAGAAAAAAATGGGTATTGAGGAAGAAAAGTATGGTGAGCAGATGGGCAACAGGAAGATGGTCGTGACTCTGGCTCCTTTACCTACCATGTGACCTGGAGCAGGTCATGGAGCTCCCAGAACCTCTGTTCTTATCTCTAAAATGGGGGTGGACAGTGCCTTCTTGGGACAGTTAAAAGAGCTGATATGCTTGGACAGAAAGCTCTAAATGAGCTTGAGGGCTCCTGCCGTCAGTATGGGGTCTGTTGCCCAGCACCCCCCACTCTCCTTCAGGCCCATGAGGACTCAGAGAAGCTTCGAGAGATTGTGCTACCCATGGAGCAGGAGATAGAGGAGCTGAAGGCAAAACTGCTGAGGGCAGAGGAGTTGATTCAAGAGATCCAGGTGAGGGGACGGCTGGGGGGCACTGAGGGAAGAAGGGGCGCTGCAGGACCCCTGGCCCCCCAGCCTCTCCTGTCCCCCTTTCCTAGAGACGTCCCCAGCATCCCCATTCCCTGCACGGCTCCGTGGAGTTGCTGCCCCTGTCCCGGGACCCGTCTCCCCCGCTGGAACCTCTGGAGGAGCTGAGCGGAGATGGGGGTGCGGCGGCCGAGGCTTTTGCCCACAACTGTGATGACAGCGCCTCCATCTCCTCCTTCTCCCTTGGTGGTGGGGCTGGCAGCAGTGCGTCCTTGCCCCGTAGCCGCCAGGGCCTGAGCTCAGAGCAGGAAGAGACAGCCTCTCTGGTGTCCACGGGCACTCTGGTCCCTGAGGGCATCTACCTGCCCCCTCCTGGTTACCAGCTTGTTCCAGACACCCAGTGGGAGCAGCTGCAAGTGGAGGTGAGTGGAGTGGCCTGTCTGCGTGCGTGCATCCAATCTCTCCCTTCACCAAATATACTTACCAAGCACCTACTATATCTAGGCCCTGAACCAGATCTGTGGATTCCACAGTAAAAACTCCCACTCTCTTGGCGCTTCCTCCTCGTGAGGGAGCCAGACTCACACATGTACATGGGCATGTACATGGGGAAGTCAATGTCATAGGATGAGGCGCCCAGAACAAAGGAATAGGGTCATGGGGTAGAGATTGGCAGTGCCGGAGACTAACTTGGATGGTGAAAATGAGGTGCTCTTCGAAGACTGAGGGCAGAAGGAACTGCAAGTTCCAAGGCCCCGAGGATGGACAGGCCATGTGGGAAGACCACCAAGAGGGAGAAGAGAGATGAGATCAGAAAGGAAGTCAGGGTCCACAGGTCAGCCACAGAGGCATGGAGCCTACATCAGTGAGAAGCCTCTAGGGGGTTAAGCCAGCAACAGTCTTGCTCTGCTTTAGACTTTTTTTTTTTTTAATTAAATTATTTTTTATGGTGACATTGGTTAACTAAATCCAATAAGTTTCAGCTGTACTCCAACAGTAAGGCATATATATATTTACACTGTGTGCTCACCTCCCATAGTTTGATTTCTTTCTGTCATCACATATGCTTTAGACTTTTAACAGATCACGCGGGCCCCTGTATAGGACTGGCCCGCAGTCGGGGAGTGGGTAACAGAAGTTGGGAAATGCTTGACATGGTTTAGAAGAAAGACGTGACTAGGACCAGGAGATGGCAGCAGAGATGGAGAGAAGTGGGTAGATTTGGAATCTACTTTGCAGGCAGACTGGCAGGGCCTGCTGGTGGGTTGGATGTGGAGAGTGGAAGAAAGAGAAGAGTCAGTGTCAGTTCCTGGGCTTTTGGCTTGAGTGACTGTGCAGGCGATGGCACCACCCACTGAGATGCAAAAGCCATGGTGAGGAGAGAGTCCTCCCCTGGAGGCTGAGACTGAGACCGGGGTCTGTTGCAGGGCCGGCAGCTACAGAAGGACCTGGAGAGCATCAGCCGTGAGCGGGACGAGCTGCAAGAGGGCCTGAGACGAAGCAATGAGGACTGTGCCAAGCAGGTGGGTCTAGCCTCTGCTTCAGCCCTAGCAGGGCCTCTGGCTGCCTGCCTCCTCCTGGACCCTGATATCACCCTTGCCCTTCTTCATTCACAGATGCAGGTGCTCTTGGCCCAGGTCCAGAACTCAGAGCAGCTGTTGCGGACCCTGCAGGGAACTGTGAGCCAGGCCCAGGAGCGGGTTCAGCTGCAGATGGTGAGAGCTTGGGGCCTGGGGTAGAAGGGAGAGGAATGTGATGGGATTTGATTGAGGGGGTACACATGGAAGGCTGAGGCATCTGTGCTGCTCTCCAGCCGCTTTGGCTGTACCTGGTGCCAAGTAGGTAAAAGGGTGTCCAGGGTACCTGGCACTGTGGCCAGAGCAGGGGCCATCCCTGAGATGCTTGATATTCAGACAGAGCCCACCATGCACCCACTTTCTGATCTTGATCTGATCCTATGAGCTGGGAGCCTCAGCCTTGCCACTTTGAAATTGAGGTAATGAGAGCTAGCTTAGAGTCATGAGGATTAAAAGCAAGGATTGCAAAATCAGATACTTCCCAAGATTAGACGGGAGATGTAAATGATTGAATTGGGCCAGGTGTGAGGCAGGAAGGAGAAGCATGGCAAACGGAGGGACCACGCATGGGGGGCTGCTGCTCCTCCACACCGCCGACCGTAGCCACGTGGGAATGCAAGCTCGAGGCTGCCAGCTTTTCTGATTTGTCAAGAGAAGCCAGAAAATCTGGATATTTGTACATAGTCTCCCAATTTTTAAAGTTAGCACAACTAATTTAATGTTTAAAAAAACATGTGGACCAAATAAAACCCTTGACATGGCCATTTCTGCCACTGTGTGACCTCTGTGTCACGGAGGAGGGTGTATAAAAAGCTTGAGAGCCAAAGACATGTAATAAAGGGTGTTTCTTTTTTTCTCAGAAGAGGAGGAGTGTGTGGGTTTTCTGGCTGTCAGCAATGTCTGGAAGAAGATTCAGGGTTTGGCTTCACAGGGAACTAGAGACATCTTGTCCCCCTCCTCACCTCATGCTAACTGTCTACCCCCAGGCAGAGCTGGCCACCTCCCACAAGTGCCTGAGCCACGAGGTAAAGCGGCTGACTGAGGAGAACCAAGGGCTCCGGGCTGAGCAGCTACCATCTTCAGTCCCCCGGGGCCTGGAGCAGGGTGAGAGCCAGGAGGAGTTGCTGCCCAGCTCGGTCCCGGTAAGGGGAATGTGGGTGCCAAGAGCCTGGGGACCACCCTATCGGCCCTTCCTCTCCATGCACAACAGAGCACTGGCTTGGGATCATGAGACTAAAGGACAGATTCAGGCTGTTGTGTGTTAGCTGCGTTTCCTTGGCCAACTCGACTTTTCTAAGGCTGTTTCCTCATCTGAAAAATGAGACCACACCCACTTCCCAGCATTGGCATGACTAGAAAGAGTTAACAGAATGCTTGATGTGAAAGAAGCAGTAATTTGGTTTATTTTTAAGTGACATAAGATCCGTAAAATTGAATTCATTATAACCTTTGGTTCATAACAAGCTGTCATCATTGATCTGTTCATTTATTGAATTTGTCAATAATTTATTAAAAGTTTGAAGACTACGCAGAACCCTTGCCCACCCATTTGGGTTTTTCCCCCTTTTTAAGTTTCCTTCCTCCCTTCCTTTCCCTGCCCCATAATCGCCATCTTGCTGGTGGCCCCTGTGGCCTCCGCCCCTCCTGCCCCTCAGAGCAGGTGACTTGCATCTCTTCCAGGAGCTGCAGCAGCTGGTGCGCTGCATGCGGCAGGAGGTGCAGGCCCATGAGCAGGCCCGGGAGCATGAGGCCGAGCGCCTTAGGATTGAGATCGTGACCCTGCGGGAGGCGCTGGAGGAGGAGACGGCAGCAAGGGCCAGCCTAGAGGGGCAGCTGAGGGTGCAGCGGGAGGAGACAGGTGAGAGAAGGGGAGCCGAGCCCCGCCACCCCTGCTCCTGGGGAGGGTGACCTCCCCACAGGGGACCTCCTGGGCACCAGGAGGGGAGAGAGGAGACTGCAAGAATGAGCTTTGACTTCTTTCTTTCTTTTCCACACAGAAGTGTTAGAGGGTAAGTAGGCACGGGGGCCCTGCGGGGGTGCGGTGGGCGAAGGAGGGAGGGCGTGGGCTTGACGTCCTGCCCCTGCCTGACTTCCCAGCCTCCCTGTGCAGCCTGAGGACGGAGATGGAGCGAATCCAGCAGGAACAGAGCAAGGTGAGGCAGAAGTCAGGCCAGACTGGGATGACGTGGACGGGGTGGCAGAGTGGAGAAGGTCCTAACTGGACCCTCCTGCCCTTTGTGTCTGCCTCAGGCCAGGTGGCAGGAAGGCAGCCACCAAGCTCAGATCTCACAGGAGAGGTCAGAGTTGGGTGGTGTAGATGGACTACCCCTCCAGCTGGCTACACACCCTCCCATTTGGCCCAAGGCCTCAGCCTGTGTCCTGTCCCCCCAGGCCCAGCTCACAGACCTCCTCTCAGAACAGAGGGCAAAGGTGCTACGGCTGCAGGCCGAGCTGGAGACCAGTGAACAGGTGCAGAGGGATTTCGTAAGACTCTCCCAGGCCCTGCAGGTATGGCATGTCCCCTCCCCAAAAGACTGCCATGATTCCAGGTGACTTGTCCTGGGTCATGCAAGGGCAGTCCCCCATTAGAGGAGTCCTCTTCCTTCCGGGGCTGGCACGATCCTTTTTCCTGAGTTACTGCTCAAAAATGTTAAAGCCCTCGTGTGTCTGTCTTTGTTGGTCAGGGCGAGCCCCTAGCCCAGGGCCTGGCACACGGGTGTGAGGTGTGCTCATGTCAGCTGCACCTGCCCCTGTCCCCTTCCTCAGGCTGCCCCCCTAGAACTCACCTCTTCCCTTGAACCTGGTTTCACCATGGGTCAGGGGAGGTGGGGCCCCTGGGTCCACTGGTCCTTGGCCCTTGCCCCTTGGAGGGCTGGCAGATGGGGCAGGGGCTGCACTTCCCCACCAAGGCCCCTCTGCTTCCCTCGCTGGACCCCATAGGTGCGCCTGGAACGGATCCGCCAGGCAGAGAGTCTGGAACAAGTGCGTAGCATCGTGGACGAGGCGCCCCTCAGGGACATCAGGGACATCAAGGACACCTGAGGGGCCAGAACCCACCCCCCTGGGGAGACTGTCTTTCTCCACTGCAGAACCATGAGGCCTAGGCTTTGGGGGCCTCACGATGTTGTCTTCCCCCTCTCCAAGCCTGGGGTTCAGGGACAGGGCCATCACTGCCCCGTCCCTCCAGGGCCTCCTCTCAGGAGTAGCTGAGCCTTCTGCTCCCAAGGGTGACACTGGATGAGGGTCCCAACTCCCTCCTGGAACCAAAGGTGCAGGCTCAGCCCTGCGGCTTTCTGGCTGCTATGCTGCCTCCCGAGCCCCAACCGTCCTGCCCCTGCCCCCTAGCCAGACTGCCAGACTGCCAGCCCGTCCTTCGTCCCTTTCCCTGAGGCAGAGCCAAGCTGGGAGTGGGGGCTGGGGGCCTCCGTCCACATGTGTGCCCTGGACAGGCAGCTGCTTTCTGGACTGCATGACACTAAGATGCTTGTCCCCCGGGGCCGGACCCAGGCCCAAAGATGTGCATGGAGGCAAGGCCAGACTTTTCTGTCATTTATTTTCAATAAATAAGCAGCTCAGCTCAGTCAGTCGCCTTGTCCCTGCAAGCCCCACGGGGTTGGGGTAAAGGAGGTTTTTCAAGGGTAAAAGGGAGGGTGGGTTGCTGAAGTGGGGAGGAGACTGAAGGGAACGTGTTTATAAACAAGAATGTAGAAGGGGAAAGAGAACGTGGGGTCTGTGCCACAGCTCTGGCTGAAGATGCGTCACTATCGGGGAAGAAGGGGCAAAAGGGCTGGTTACTTCCTTCTTTCATCTTCTGGATCTGGAAGGAGGAAGGGGAGAGATGAACCAGGGGACAGGAGAGGAGAGGAAGAGTCCCTCCCAGGCTCTGTCCCCATTCCCCACAGATTCACCTGGAGGGTCGCTCCACTGCCCGTCCCAATATTCACCTGTGTCCCTGGACCCCACTCCTCCCCACCACTGCAACCCCAGCGGCAGACAGCGCAGCGCAGCGCCCAGCCAGCGCCCGCAGCGCAGCGCAGCGCAGCCCAGCAGACAGGTGGTGCCCAGAGGCAGGGCCGGTGCGGCCCCTGGAGTAGGGGCAGCAGCGCCCCCCATCCAGCTCGGAAGCTCCGCAGTGGCAGTGGCAGCAATGGCTCCAGGTGGAGCTGCGAGCACAAGTGACCTTGGGTGCCACCCAAGGGGGAGAAGGGGTTGGGTGGGGGGCACAGCAGCTGGTGCAAGGGCAAGAAGGGGGGCGATACCTGTGACACGGTTCAAAGAGATGGAGGAGGGGAAAACGAGTTATCCTATGGCCAGAGAGGACAGAGAGACAGCCGTTATTGAGGAAAAGAGGCAGGCTTAGAGGGCCAAGAGGGCTGAGGAGGTTGCGGGGTTGCCAAGGAGAATGTGTCTGCACCAGGCAGAGATGGGAGGGGAAAAGGGGCCTGGTTGCACCTCCCTGGTGGACAGTGGTCCTGCCAGGACCAAGAAGAATACACCTACCTGGAAAGGAAGAGTGGGGTAGGGGGCAGGCGCCTTCGCAGCGCAGATGGAGGGGGCTGTGCTCAGGGCCCAGAGGCTGACAGGGCTCAGTGGAGGGGAGCGTCTTACCCTCCAGATAGTTCCGAGCAACAAACTTGAGGACTTCATCCAGCCCGATGACTGGCAATGAGATCTTGAGGACCATGAGCCACTGGGTCAAGTCCAGGGCCCGAAGCTTGAAGATCATCTGGGAGGGGGCGGTCAGAGGCAGTGAGAAGGACAAGTGTCCTTCTCAGGAGGGGGTAGGCAGGAGCCAGAGGACCCAGCACTGCCCCAACCTGACCCCACCTTCTTCCCTTTGTCAGTGCCTCCAGCTGCAGTGGTCACAGACCCCTACAGAGGCTCCATGTGGGGTGGGGAACAGGCGGAGGTGGCCCTGGCCAGAAGGCTTACCGGCAGAGGGTCAACGTAGAGGATGAGGAAGTGGAGGGACATGGAAAGGCAGATAGAGCCCAGCAGCCAGATGTTCACCCAGGGCGGCATCCGGATAAGGGACTGGTTCTCAGACAGGCTGCAAGTGGATGGCCGGGCAGAGGCCAGAGTGGGAGACACAAGAAGAAAGAGTGGTGAGGAGAAGGGTAGAGGACTCAGGCATCAGCGGGAGGGAGGGCCGGCCCCACCTGTTGAGAGCATTGCACATTTCGATGGTAACCAGCACGGACAAGGCCATGGTCATGGGCTCAGGAGCTTCAAAGATCTCACAGTCCACACCCTCAAAGTCAGGGTTGTCTTCAGTGCATTGCATGAAGTGAGTCTGCAGGAGGAGAGGGCAGGAACTGGGACCCCACAGACGCCTCCAAGCCATCCTCTTGCTTCCCGCCCCTGCTCTGTCCCCTCTCTTCAGCCCTTCCCTACCAGCTGGCTGTAGGTGACACGAGGCCCGTCCTCCGCATACAGGAACCACCAGGCAGCCGCGCCCACAGTGGCTGCACCCACATAGCCTGTGGTAGAGAGAAGATGGGGGTTGGGGAGTCAGGGCCAGGGAGACGGGAGGCATCAGAGGGCCTTATGGCCATGAACAGCTGGTTGAGGAAAAGGAACAATGGGGTGGCCGCACTGGGTGCGGGGAGGGGACTGATGTCCCAGAGAGGGGGTCAGTCCTGAGGATTGGGAAGGATTGGGGGGGTCCCATCCAGCTCACCCCCAATTGCCATGTAGCGGAAAAAGAGCCAGCCACTGATGAGGGGCTCCTTGGGGGTCCGGGGGGGCCGGTCCATGATGTCCAGGTCTGGTGGGTTGAAGCCCAGAGCTGTGGCTGGGAGCCCGTCAGTCACCAAGTTCACCCACAGCAGTTGCACAGGAATCAGGGCCTCAGGTAGCCCCAAGGCGGCTGTCAGGAAGATACTGTCCGGAAGAGGTGGTTGCATGTCGGTCCTGCTCCTAGACCTGTGGCCACCCCCCACCCTCAGCCCTGGTTCCTTCTGGGTGCCCACCCTGGCTGCTCACCAGACCACCTCGCCCACGTTGGAGGAGATGAGGTAGCGGATGAACTGCTTCATATTGTTGTAGATGGCCCGGCCCTCCTCCACGGCAGCCACGATGGTGGAGAAGTTGTCATCGGCCAGCACCATCTCAGAGGCGGTCTTGGCCACAGCGGTGCCAGAGCCCATAGCAATGCCAATCTCGGCCTTCTTCAGAGCGGGGGCGTCATTGACACCATCGCCGGTCTGAGGGGAGAGGGAAGGTGGGACCTGGCCCTTCTCGCGCACCCCTCTGTGCATCTGACCAGGGCCCCCAGCTCCCAAAGGTGATAGTCTCAATGGACACTAAGCAGACTGCCCCACACTGGACTCCACATGGGTCCCAGCCTGGGTGGCCCCATTAGTCTTCTCACCATAGCTGTGATCTCATCGTAAGACTGCAGATACTCCACAATCTTCGACTTATGCGCAGGCTCCACTCGGGCAAAGCAGCAGGCGCGACGGCAGGCCTCCCGCTGCTCAGCCAGGGGCAGGTCATCGAACTCCCGGCCGGTGTAGGCTCGGTCGGCCACCTCCTCATTCTCTCCAAAGATGCCAATTCGTCGGCAGATGGCAATGGCTGTGCCCTTGTTGTCCCCAGTGATCATGATCACTCGGATTCCGGCATCACGGCACAGTTGGATAGAGCCTGTGACCTCCTTGCGGGGTGGGTCCAACATGCCCACCACGCCAATGAATGTCAGGTCCATCTGCAAAGACAGAGCAGAGAGCAACAGGGTCAGGGAGGGACTCGGAGAAGAGCCAGGGAGGAAGCTCGCAGGGAACTAGGGAGAAAGGTCAGTGAGCTGTGGGGAGAGCCTGCTCTGGACCTGAGAGGCAAATCTCAGCAGGGCCTCGTAAGCTCAGGCCGGAAGCATCCTTGTTGCATGTGTACCTGCAGGTTTGGCGGTGCCAGGCCCATCGTAGGTGGCAGATCTTTCACAGAAAGAACTCAAGCTGGAAGTTAGGGTGGTGGTTTCTACTTTCGGGACCACTCACTTCCTCTACAATTTTGAGCAAATCTGTGTTACCTGTTGGGCCACAGTGTCCCCTCTATAAAACAGAGGGAGTGAACTCTGGTGCTATTCAGAGAGCTAGTCCATTATAAGAAAAGTTCCTCGTGCCAGAATGCAGGTCAAGGCGCTGCTTCTTACATCAAGAAAATCTCACTCTGGAAACATGTCAGCTGAACCTGAGTATATTTGGTCATCGAGTTGATTTCTGCTCTGGTGCGAGCACCTCACCTCATCGCGGACAGGTCCACAGATCCCATGCAAAGTAGCCCGAGATGGTTCCTAAGTTTCTTTCAGTCTCTAAGGTCCTGTGATCCTGGGACCCGTGACAGTGTCGGACATGACAAGGGTGGTGGAAGGGGTGAGGCAGATGACTCCAGGACAAAGGAATGGGAGGCTTCCATCTGCTCACCTCGTACTCCACGAACTTGGAAGAGTCATCCAGGATCATGTCCTCTCGCTTTGGGGGGGTGTCCCGGGTGGCCAGGGCCAGGCAGCGCAGGGTGTCCCGGCCAGTGCCCCACTCTTTGATCACAGACATGATCTTCTCCTTCACTGGCCCTGTCAGGGGCACCCGTGTGGTGCCAACTCGCACGTAGTTACAGCGGTCGATGACCCCCTCAGGGGCACCCTAGCAAGCCAGAACAGCATTCAGAGATGATTGTCTTCCTTCCAGGGCACAATGGGAGGGCAGGGATAGGAGAGGGGTTCAGGCTCAGGAAGAAGAGGGGCTAGGGCACATTCTGATTCCTGACCTTGACAAACATCTTGTTGCCTACGGCGGCCCGGGACTTGGCTGGGGAGCAATACACAGACATGGACTTTCTGTCTCGGGAGAACTCCAGGGTGAATTCCTTCTTCATTAGCTGGCGGATCACCTGGGAGAGAGGAGACAGGGAGGGAGAGGCCAGACGTGAGCCTGATGGGAAAAGAGGGATGCTGCTGTATGTGAAGGGAAAAGCCCTAGAACCCTGAAAACATAGTCAAAAAGGACCAGGAAGCCAAGCAGACCCCAAACCGAGTCAAGCTAAGTGTGGTACCTACAGCACTAATGGAGAGAATTCCAAGGCTAGTGCTGCTACTGTCTTAGCGTCTGGTTTAAAGCACAGCAGAAACAAAATGTGTCGTGTGGCACTGTCCAGTCGAACATTCAGTGATGATCTGATGTTCTATTATCGGAACCGTCCAAAATGGTGAGACTGAGCAAAGGCTACTGAGCACAAGAAATGTGGCTGGTGCAACTGCAAAACTGAGTTTTTACTTACATTTGATTTTAATTAATTTAAATTTAAATAACCGCATGTGTGCTTCTAGAGATGTGTTGTTGGACAGTGCAGTCCTAGCGCCCGGAATGCAATAATAAGCGCTCGGTAAAAACGAATGAGAGCCTTTTTCATCAAAGGCATCATAGCTGTTTCTCCACAAAATAAAACAAAACAAAACAAAACTAATAAATAAGATAAAAAAATAAGTTCATGTTTATATTATCATTTGTAAATTTTTTAAGTGATTAAAATAGATGTCAAATACCTATTGATATTTAGGTTATTTTTGTCATATCGAATAAAACAGCAATGAGCATCATGCATATATAAGAATGGGTGATGAGGGGAACATGACGTCCCAGAGGAATTCAATGTGGATACTGAGTAAATATTAATAGCAAGAACTTAAGAGTGAGAGAAATAGAATTGGGCTTGTTCATTTGGACAAGGGAAAGTGGAGGCATATGCAGTAGTCAAATTTCCCAAATTCTAAATCAGGTCCTGAGAACTGATGAAAACTAGTGTGCTTCTAGAGACAAAGGGATAATAAGTCGGGGCTGCCCCAGGATGGGTCACCTGTGGTTTCTATGTCCAGCTCTGTCCCTTTCAACTAGGGACACAAGAGGAGGAAGTGATCTTAAATTCATCAATGATGTTGCAGCTGGGCAGCATAAAGAGCGGTATAGGTCAGGGGCAGCAGGTCCTCCCCAAAGTCAGCCTGAGCAAGGAAAGCTGTGGAGAAGCCATCTTGCCTGTCCCGGTTGGGATCCCACATGGGGCACAAGGCCCTACCCAGCCCGCTGAGGTTGGGGGAGTGGAGAGCCCTACTTCCTGAGGTTCCTAGGGGCTTGGCCTACGCAAGGCGGGGTGGAAAAGGACCCCGTCGGAGGGAGTGGCCAGACTCACCGAGTTGCAGGCATTGGCCCTCTCCACCTTCGAGAGGCTTCTCACTTCAGTGTTGAATACATTCATCTTCTCTACCAGGGTGGTGAGTGCCGTCTCGGTGGCCTCACCTACCTTCTCATAAACACCTTTGGCCTGAAGAAGCAGAGGAGGTGGAGGAAGAAGGTGCCCTGGGCTCCTGACCCCTTGCTCCCACTTATCATACCCACCTACTGCCTAGAATGGGAAGGGAGCAAGCCACTCCCTTGTACACCCAGGAGTACAAGAGTCCGCTTTCCCAAAACCCCTTCCTTGTGACCTGTTCAGGATGCCTGGACTCTGAGCCAGTTGGAAGGGGAAGGAGGGACTGCTTCAGGAGTGTAGAGATTACCTCATTGAAGTCCAAGGAAGAGTCATTGCAGAGGGCACAAATGGTGGCCAGCTCCACCAGCCCATCATACTGCCCTGCCCGGACTGGCTTATCATTCTTCAGGCTGGCAGTGGGGTGGGGAGGAAGGAAAGAAAAAAGACAAGTAGAGAAGAATAGGGAATGAAATGTAGAGAGAGCATGCGGAAAGCAGTGAGGCACAGTCAGGGGGATGGCAAGCAACTTGGAAACAAGGTAGGAGAGAGAACAAAGTCAGGGGAGGAAGAGAAAGGAAGACACAACTGGAGGGAGGGCCCCGGGGGAGAGGTGGGGTGTGTGCAGAGGGGGTGTGAGGAGCTGAGGAGGACTTCGGGGGGACTTACACCTCTCCTTCTGGAGCATAAGTGGAACCGGTGATTGAGAACTCATTCAGAATGCAGACATCACCATCCACCCTGTCAATGATGAACATCTGCAGGGGAGAAGGGCATGCGCACTGATGTCTAGCTCTCCCCATCCTGAAGGTAGTCTGGGGGAGCACTGGGGGAGGCCGGCTCCTAACGTCCCTCTGCTCAGCCACCTGCAGGAACTAACCAAACTTCCTACCATCCCCCACACTTGCCTCTCCTTTTTCTCCCTGCATCCTCCCCTCTCCCACCACTCCCTTGCAATCATTCTCCATGTTCTGTTAGTGGCCTTAAAAAAAAGTTACTGCAGACCACAGGCTGCTGGCTCCTTTAGACCAGTTAATAAAATAAGACATGCACAATAAGGTGTGGGGATTGTGGCTACCAGTTCACCTGTTAGCACATCGAAAGCCCCAGCCACTTGTGACCAGATCTTCTAGTTTTGCAGGAACAGCAAGAAATTCAGGTTATTTCCCTATGAAATCTCTTGACTTTCGAATGTGGGCAATGAATTCATTTTTATGAAACACGACAAGAGCCCAGCTGTACAAGCCTGTGGCCTGGTTTGGGAGCCTGTGCTTTGGAGGTGTGTAGAGTATGCGATGCCCAGAGTGGGGCGGCCCGGCACGACCCAGAGCAAGCGTGGAAGCAACAGGATTTGAGATATGTTCCACCACAAAACACTTTTGTGGTCAAGTCGGTTTGGGAAACTCTGGGTTAAACAAAGTGGAATCCACCCTCTACAGTTAGCCTTCTCTGAGGCTTTCAAATGCCGAAAGATCTGTGGGTCTCCCCAAGGGGCCGAGGGTGCAGCTTTTCTCACCCTGGTCTGATCACATGGCCCTTGCTCCCCAGAACAATTTCTATCTCATGGACATGCTATTCCAAGAACTCTGTTTAGGGCAAGGGTCCTTCGCCCTGGGTCCAGGGATGATGACCCCAACCCTTACCCCCACCCCGACCAAGGGGTCTGTGAACTTTGATGGCAAAAAAAAAAAAGACACCTTTTATTTTCTGACACTTAGCATTTCCTTCCAATTAGAAATGCAGAAATTAACTGCATTATTATTAGTGAAATCTGTGACTCTGCCACCAACATAATCACAGATACCCTCCTATCTCATTGCACTTATGCTCATCTGCGCTTCGGCTTCAACGTTGTGGTAATTCTCAGACCCACTACTGGACCTGCTATTTAATTTAGTAATAAAGAAGCATAAGTGTTACCAAGTAACAAATTTGTTTTTACATTTCGATAACTGTATTTCAATGACTGGTTTCCTTTGTAATCTGATATATTTTAAAAACAGAACCCTATGTATTTTATTTTATACATTTAAAATATTAGACTGAGAATAGATCCAGACTGCCAAAAATGCGAGGCACCAAAAAGATGAGGAGCCCTGGTTTAGGACATGCTGTTGGAGATTAGTGTGGGTGGGCCCCACCACGGCCCGCCACAAACGACCATCCTGGAGGGCAGTCTGGTGTACAGGCAGGAGCTCTGGGACCAGATAGGCTTGGATTTGAAACTCAATTCTGCTACTTATTAACTGTACCAAATCTCCCAGAGCCTCAGTTTCCTCCTCCAGAAAATGGAGTGAATGAGACCTTATCCTGACGGGGCTGCTGTGGAAGATCAGAGATAACCCAGGGCAGGGTCTGGCACACAGTGGTGGCTGCAGGGAGCTATCTGGCTATCTCTCTGATCCCTCTCACAGCTGGCAGGATGGCGCTCTAACTGCCCTCTGAGCATTTCTTTCCCAGGCCAAAGTGAGAAGCGGTCAGTGATGAACAGGTAACTCCATCTTTGGAGGGCTCATTTCACCCAAGGAGAGTCTCCTGAGTGGGAGGTGGCCACGCTTCTCTGACCTTGCAGACAGACATCTGGTTGGTGGTGAGGGTGCCTGTCTTGTCAGAACAGATGACAGAGGTGCAGCCCAGAGTCTCCACAGAGGGCAAACTCCTCACGATTGCGTTTTTCTTTGCCATCCGGCGGGTGCCCAGGGCCAGGCAGGTGGTGATGACTGCAGGAAGGCCTGCGGGGGAAAGAGGGGGTGAGGGAACGATAATAGGCGAAGAAAGGAATGGCCCCCAAGGATAGCAGGTCCCGATCCCTGGAACCCGTGTTACCTTATTTGGAAAAAGGGTCTCTGAGGATGAGATTAGCAAGTGCGGGGAGAAAGAGAGGCTCCCATACCTTCCGGGATCGCAGCCACAGCCAGGGCCACGGCAATCTTAAAATAGTAGATGGCACCACGGAACCAGGAGCCCCCATGGACGGGATCGTTGAAGTGGCCAATGTTGATGAGCCAGACAGCCACGCAGATGAGGGAGATGACCTTGGAGAGCTGTTCCCCAAACTCGTCCAGCTTCTGCTGCAGAGGGGTCTTGTCCTGCTCGGTGGCGGCCATCTGGTCACGGATCTTTCCAATCTCGGTGCTCACACCAGTAGTGGCCACGATGCCCAAGGCCTTGCCGGCTGCAATGTTGGTGCCCTGGGAAGGTGAAGAAGAGGCAAGGAGTCAGGCAAGAGGCAACCCTCATGCTGCATCCCCCACCTGTGGGCCTCATCTCTTCTCACGCCACCATGTCTCTCCCGGACCAGGGCCTCTGGCTGGAGCACACGACAACAGGCTCGGAATGGCTCACCGAGAAAAGCATGTTCTTCTTATCTTGATTGACAGCTCGGGGGTCAGGAACAGGGTCTGTGTGCTTGATGACAGATACAGACTCACCTGTGGAGTACGAGACAAGGAGTTTTCAGATGACATCATGTCCTTCTCCCATACTTCCCACCCCTAACTCCCTCCCTGCTTTGCAGGACAGGGCCTGGTAAAGACCAAGCGGCAATCCTGGAGGGAGTCTGGACTCTGGAAGAAGCCACTGGAGGCAAATGGGAAATCCACAGCACTTAGAGTAACATGACCTTGACCTGAGTAACGGCTTGACCACTTACAGGCTACATGATTTTGGATCACTTAACCTTGGTTTGCTCCTCTGTGAAATGGGGATGATAATACATACACTTCAGAATAAGGTCTTGGTGAAATAAATAAGCTGACGTATGTGAAAGTGCACTGTCGACTGCAGAGCGTATTCCTGGGGAGGAGAGGCTCCGACCCGTGGGACCTTGCCTCCCTCATCCCAGCGGCAGGGGCTCAGAGAGTCACCTGAGCCAGCCCTGCCTTGCCTCCTGGGACCACGGGGAATGCTCCCTGGCTCTTTGCCTTCTCTCTCCCAGTAGAGACACAGAAGCAGCTGTGTTTTAAGTGCATCTGAATCCTCCATTTTGTCCTAGAATCTATGGCTCCTCACTTGAGGATTTTTGAGGAGACAGGATAGTTCTCAGGGTGAGTGGGTCCCTACGTCTGTGTGGAAGAGATGGGTTTATGGCCATCTGGAGAATGGTACAAATGTCCCGCCCTCTCCCATGACCCCTTGTGTTTGTCTTACAACAGTGAACAAGGCTAAGCAGTGCTGACTTCACTGCCACTACAGAGCCAGAAGGGGGTCCTATCGTCGGTGTTCTCTTTCATCCACCTGGAATTTCATTCCTGTCTGTCCACCGAGCTCCTGCTCACCACATTCTCATCCCTACGCCCCCTGATGCATCCTCCCACTTAGGCCCCCAGACCTGTTAGGATGGACTGGTCAACCCGGAGGGTGGTGGATTTGATGGAGAGGATGCGGATATCTGCAGGGACTTTGTCGCCCACTACGGAGAGAGTAGAGAGGAATGAAGTCAGTTGTGAAAGGGTTCTTCTTCCTTCCTAGGAAAAACTCAATCTTTGTCCGACTATCTCACCTCATCCTTCAGGTCTCGGGGAGGTCACCTGGGCTGGGTACCTGCCCCTAGGCTTAAGTCAGGCCCTCAGCATATGCTCCTGTAGCCCCAGCAAGCATTTCCCTCTTAACGCTCATTCCAATTGCCCCCCTCATTGAAAGCTTTCCTCCCCATCGGTCTGTGAGCCCTGTGAGGGAAAGGACTGGCATGGAGCCCAGCACGTAGTATGTGCTCAATAAACTCACACTGAACAACGGAAGGGAAATTTAGGCACAATTTAGCTATATAACAAGAAACTAAATCTGAGAACGGGAGACAGCAAAACAGAGAGGGAAGAGAGTGAGAAAGATGAGGAGGGAAAGACAGGAAAAGAACTAAAGAAAACAAGGTGAGCTGGAGAGACGTGAGTTAGGGGACGAGAATAAAATGGACCAGCCAGGAAAGGCAGGAAGAAAGAAGAGAAAACATAGGAATTGAGAAAATCAGTGTCAACCAAAACAAAAGGTAGAGCAAGAAGCAGGAGAGAGTAAGTGAGAGGGATGTGTGGGAAGGGAAGTCGCAGGAGAAGGAGGAGCAGCTGAGGCAGAGGGCACAGGTCTGCAGATCCACACGGAGAGGACGCACATCTGAACCTGCCGCCCAGTCTGAGCACCTGAGGGGAGGCAGGAAGCCAGGTGAGTGAGCTGGGGACACAGCAGGTGAGAAGGGGACGCCTAAAAGGAACAAGGAGTAGGGGGGGACAGGGAAGCAACACACGGCAGAGAGCTGAGGAGTGGGGGAGGCCAGGGAGAGGCGCAGAAGGAATGGGTCAGTACAGGAAGCCACCTTGGGGAGAGGCTGCAAGGCAGATGCCCCGCCAGACTGGAGATCTTAGAAGAGGCGAAGTGCCTCCCAGGACCTCTGCCCAATCCTGCCTAGTCCCAAGGATGGTACCAGGGACAGGATTTGAGTGCTTTCCTTCCCATTTCTAAGGTTCCTTCTCCTGTGCCAGAGGAAGCTGACGGAGGAGGGAGGAGGTTGGCCATGGAGTTGGGCGGGACACCCTGTCACCCAAGCCAAAGTGATATTTATAGACATTCATGGCGCTGACTCCAAACTGTCACCGTAGCAGAGCAGCCCTGTGATGGGGCACTGGGGTCTTCAGCCTGCCCTTCCTCCCTCTCCCCGAGTTTCCCATGATGGCGACGTAGGTGTCTAGAGGAAGGAAACCGGCTGAGAAAGATACATCCCCACTATGCCAGGGGCCTGGGGATACGGGGAGGCCTGCACAGGGCAAATATAAAAACCGCTGAAGGGGGCAGAATCCCAGTAATCTTAGCCACCTGGCCCCCACCCCTCCCTGGCCAGGCATTAAGTGTCCCTTCCCGAAGAGGCGGGGCCCCTCCTTGAGCTGCCTCCTCCCAGGTCCCGTGCTCTCTGCCGGGGCCTGAGTTTCCCTTACATGGTCGGGGGCTCAAGCCTTGGCCCCCCTCCTCCCTTCTACCCTCGCTCCTTCCCCTTTGAGAGGCATCAAGGGCACTGAGAGGTCAAGATTTAAGGCTGACCAAGCTTGGGGGTGGGTGGAAGGAGAGGGAAGCCAGGCCTCAGGAGGGGGGTGGAGACAGGACCGTTGGCAGGGACTGGGTTCCACCTGTTGCTTGCAAGGCTGAGTGAGAGGAGGGGGAGCAGGGGGTCTGCCTGCAGCTTCAGGGACAGGACTGGCTGTTCCTG
>NW_006436812.1:8157861-8159216 GCF_000325575.1 Pteropus alecto
GGCCACAGTGCCCTGGGGTGACCTCCTGAGGAGTCTGGGAAGGAGAAGGCAAGACTCTGCCATCCAGGCTACCTCCTAGACACCGGAATCAGTAGCTGGCCAACCCCTACTGCCAACATGCACATCATCTTGGCCTCCAACCCAAGGCCTCCCATCCTGGACCACTCATTCTCGTCACTCACCAGCCACCTCCACAATGTCCCCGGGGACAATGTCACGAGCCTTGATCCTTTGCACTGACTTTCGGTCAGCCCGGTAGACTTTTCCCATCTCGGGTTCATATTCCTTCAGAGCTTCGATGGCATTCTCTGCATTACGCTCCTGGTGGGACAGGGTGGAAGAGAGGCGGGTCATCAGAGGGATAAAGATTGTGGAAGGGGAGGAGACTGGCAGGGGAGGACTAGGGGGTGGAGAGAGTGTAGAGATGGCAGGGCAGGGGCCAGAGTCCTGGGGGCAATAGGGGTGTCACAGAGGAAGGAGGAGGTTGTGCAGTCCTGGCTCCTGGCACAGGGAAGTAGACAAACCCCACAGTAAGGGTCGGTGTGTGTGTGTGTGTGTGTGTGTGTGTGTGTGTTGAAGAACCTGTTACTTACAACTAAAAACAGTTAAGAGGGTTTTAGGGAGAGAAGAAAAGAGAATCAAAGAAAATCAAAAAGCAGGGGACAGGAAAAGCAGAGGGCGGCAGCGTAAGAGAAGGAAGACAGTCACACTGGCATTTGCTGAACTCCGCCCACGTGCTCGGCACAGGGCCAGGCACTTTTACACTCACAGTCTTGCTATATTTCACCACAACTCTGAGGGCAGAATTGTTAGCCCCGTTTTATGAATGATGAGACTGAGGCTCAGAAAGATAAAGGAACTTGCCCAGGATTATACAGCAAGTGACAGTGGGAACACCAATCTTCTACCTCTTTACAACACTCTGTCCCATTTCCAAACTGAGCCATAGGACAACAGAACGAGGCAAGCCCAGGGGAAGTTATGGGTGTGTGTGTGGGGGGGGAGGGGTTGGCCTCATGGTCAGTGTCAGGATGTGAAGGAGTGAGGCGGGGTCAAAACTAACCTGCCAAACCCCCACGATGGCATTGGCAACGAGGATCAAGAGGATGACAAAGGGTTCAACAAAGGCAGTGACAGTCTCTTCACCTTCCTCAAACCAGGCCAGCACCTGGGAAGCAGGGCAAGAGAGAATAATAGGTAATAGAGCCCCTCAAACAAGTAAAGAAAGCAAACGGAGGTGGGAACATGTTCAGGAGCAAACGGGGCAGGGCGTCACAGGGGTACTGCAGGCGCATGTCGGATTGGAGGGTCTAACACTCCAAGGCGCATTCTCACACAAGCACTGCCACTAACAT
>NW_006436812.1:8159233-8163585 GCF_000325575.1 Pteropus alecto
CATCTAAGAATGCTTTCAGGTTTTCCTGAACTCAAGGATTATCTAAGAATGCTTTCAGGTTTTCCTGACAGTCCTTGGCTTGTAAATGAAGCTCAGAGGACACCCAGGCTAACTGCCTCCAGGCTACATCCACTGGGGAGACAACTCAGTAGGAAAACCCTGTGGTCCCTGCAGGCGCCTGGCCCACCCATAGCCTCCCCCGCTTACACACACACACACACACACACACACACACTCTCTCTCTCAAATCACACACACACACACACACACACACACAGCCCAAGGCAGAGAAGATCTAATTTCATGAGGGAACAGGATGGGGGGGATAGTGTTACGGGACCTCCTGTACACACCCCACCCCAGCTGTTGCCTGTGCCAGGCAAAAGCAACAGTCGCAGGCAAATGTCAAGGAGCAAATCTGAGAAGGGAGAAGTGAGGCTCTGCCTTTAGGGGCCCATGGGGCCTCCATTAACAAGAACAGGGGACAGAGAGACTTGTTTGCCTCGAGTCTTGTCTTCCAGCAGGACTAAGACGTTAAGGGAGAAATTTCAAAGTTCAGGATGGACTGCTGGGACAGTGGGTGCTGAGGGAAGCTCTGGGCAGGAGGGGTGGTAGGATCTTGAGGAAGGGGTGGGGGCAGCCCTTAGGCCGTGAGGGGCCCAGGGAGTGCGAAGAAGTGGAAGGTCAGGCCAAGATGGTGAGGAGAGGGATCCCAGGAGTTCCAGCCCCACTGGGGAGGCAAGGACAGACAGGTGAGAGGTCTGGGACTTCAGGAGCGTTTGGAGTCACCTGGCACCAGCAGCTCTTTCCTGCCTCTAGAAGGGAGTCTTTGCCTTGGCCAATCAGCACCAGAGGGGCGGGGCAGGGGCACGAAGATGCTCCGGGATTGGTGGAGTGGTTCCTGCACTTCGGTATGCAGGGTCTAGTGGTGGCCCAGAGTGGCAGCAGTGTCTGAGCTGGGGAGCCCTGCGCTCAGGGGTAACCCGAGCGCTTGAAGGCCTGGAAGCTTCGGGGGATGGCTTAGCTTCAGTGTTTTGGCTGTGAATACCCTTAAAGCTTAAAATAAAACCGGCCTGTGGGGTGTAGAGGAGGACAGAGGAGAATGCAAATGAGCAACCCATCCCAGAACCCCCTCGATTCTGGTCTGTAGAATAGGATGCTGAGGGCTCGGACGACAGGAGCCTATGATTCGGAGCCCGCCCTGCCCAGCACTCTCCAGGTGCCCCATCCCACACCCCAGCCAGCCCCCAGATGCTCTCGCACACTTACAAAGGAAATGCAGGCGGCCAGGAGAAGGATCCGTACCAGGAGGTCTTCAAACTGTTCAATCACCAACTCCCACAGGGACTTCCCTGGGGGAAAGAGGCAAGGGGAGGGCCCCGGGGTTAAGCTCCAGTGGATGAACAGCTGGGGCTCCAGGTGCAAGCTGGGGTCCAGGGACTGAGAGTGCCTTGACTTCCAGCCTGGAGCAGGAAGGTTCTGGGGTGATGGGTAGGCTACTTGGTGCTGAGAAGGGCTGAGGGAGCTTGCCAGGACTCCAAAAACAGGCTCTTCAAAGTGGTGGGCACTTGTTCAAGGGCTGGATGCCTCAAGGAGAAAGTGCCTGGAAACTTCTTCCCCCAGCCAGACTCTAACTTTTGGGGAGGGATATTTGCCCCAGGAGTCAGTAGGGAAAAGGCGAGGAGAATGGAGTGGGGCACAGAGGTGATGGGGGGTCCCCTATGACAGCTCAGGGATTGCAGTAACTTACCTTCCTCAGCAGGGAGCTCTGCCGAGGGAAAAAGAAGAAAAGGACAAATTCATTTGGGGTTCAGTCTAATGCCCCGCGCATCAGGACTCTGAGGTTCTCCAAGGTCATCCCACAAAGCCTCCCCAAACTGCAGGTCTTAGGGACCCTGTCTTCTCAGTCCTCTTCCCTCCTGCAGTCGTTGGACCATGGCCCAGCTCTTCCCCAACACCCTGGGGAAGCTCCAGTGTGTGTGTGTGCTGGGGGTGTGCAGGAGGGCATCAGCAGCTTTTCTTCCAAGGGACACTTACCATTGGGGCCGTATTTCTCCAATTGCCGCTTAACTTGGTCCAAGGTGAGGCCTGTATTCTCACTCACCCCAAAATAGGCCAAACATTCTTCTGTGGTCTTGGAGTGTGCAGCCTCCATTGTGCTCCCTTCCTGGAGGCCAGGGGGCGGTGTGTTCCTTCTGCGGAGTTCTCACGCGTAGGGGGCCTTCCTCAGTGTGTCCACCTGCCTGTTTGTCTGGGTTTCTTCCTTTTTCTCTCCTGTCCCCGCCCCCAGGGCTTTCTTCCCTCCACGAAGCTCTGATCCCAGTCCCACTTGCAGCAGCCGGCCACCCCCCCGCCCAGTCCCCAGTTGGTCCTTATGAGGGAGTGAGGGGGGGGCCACACTCCCCCCTCCCCCAGATCAGGGATTGGCTGGCCGAGACTCCAGCAGGAGGGGTCAGAAGAGAGAGGTATTTCTGCTGACAGAGGGGGAACAGTGGGGCTGCAGCCTGAGATGTCACTCATAAGGGAAGTTAAGGTGGCCCCAGCCCCAGGGAAGGGGTGGGGGCAGGGAGAGACTTCACTGTCTGTCTTCTGCTACTGACCCCTTCCCCAGTTGCCCAGGCTTTCTCAGTTGCACTGAATTTCCTATTTCCTATTCCAGACTCATCCCTCCAGTTCTTCTCTCGAGCCCACTTCTACTCTCAGCCCTTCTTTACCTTTCACCTTCCTCACAACCCCTCTTCCCACCTCATCCACCCTAAACTTGTTTCTACTGCCAGTCTCCTTCCTCACCTAGTTTGCTGAAAGGGCAGCAGAGATACTCCAACCTTCAGGGGATTGAAGAGGGGGAGAACATCTTTTGTGGGCCAAAGGAAGTAGCTCTAGAGGGACCAGAGGAAGCAGGGAGGGGAGAGGGTCAAGGGGACAGGGTAGAGGATGGTAACCCTACCCTAGGGAGGGGTTGCTACAGCCATCAACAAGGGATTTAGTGTCCAGGCCCTAGTGAGCAAAGCCAGGACTGCCTGTCTCTCCCCTAAACTCCCCCCGCCCCCATCAGTCTAACTCAGCCTCTGAGAACACAGCCTTCAAGGCCCCCCCCATTCCTAACAGTGAATACCACCCCCCCAAGAAAACGGGATACCCAGGCAGCAAAGTAACCCAAGAGGCTACAGAATGTGCTGATGGCAGAGGAGGAGGGATAAGCGTTTTAGGATAGGGGTGTGGGTCACCCCAAGCCATAGAATAAGGGTCACCTCCATCCCACACTGTGCTCTCTTTAACCTAAGGGGTTTACCTGGCAGACCCCAGATGGCTTGCAGTCTGCACTCCACCTGGCTGTGAACTATCTGTCCTCAAGGGAGTGAGGATCAGAGCTATGTGCTCAGGCCCTGGGCACACCCCATCAGAAGCAGCATGAGGGACATGGCATCAAGGAGCCTGGGGAAGCTGGTAAAGCAGAGACTCCCGACCAAAAGCATGGGGACAGGTCTAGGGGAATTAAGGACAGAACAGAGCTAGGGGAGCAGAAATAGAGCTGCCAGGGTCAGAGGGAAGTCTGAGGAGCAGTGGGGAAAAGAGACAGCAGGGAGCTGGCATGCGGCAGCCAGGTGGGTGGGGGCCCAGGGCTGGGTGCAAAGCCACAAGTTGTTGCTGAGCGGCTGGCCTTGGTGTCAGTTTCCTCAGAGAAGCAGCTGCTGAGCCCCCCACCCCCACCTCTGCTCTGGGATGGGGGCATCTTTTGGTTATTACCAGGGCAGCTGCTCGAGGAGCAGGAGAGCAGCATGGAGTGCGGGTGGGGGAGGAAAGGAGGCCAGAGAAGTTCGATGAGAGTGATGGTGAAAGGTCAGTGAAGGGAAAAGCACCTTCATGACCCTGACCTCAACTCCTTCCTCAGTTCAGGCCTGTTTCCCGAAGCAGGTGAGGATCATAGACCATTGAATGGGTTCTCAAGACTGCTTCCCTCTGATGCTCAAGTTCCTAAGCAGACAATAGCACAGGAGATAGCAGGGCAAGGAAAAGGAAGTCCCATGTCTGGGGAGTAGGTCGGCCAGCAGGGGTGGATGGCACTTAGGATTTAGGAGAGGGCAGTCTCCAGGTTGAGCTGAGGACACGGTGCTCCTTCCCTCCTTCGTGGCTCTAATAAACCCCTCCCCTGAAGCAGAATCCTGCTGTGACCTGGGCAAGGCGGGGGCTCAGACAAAGGCGTGAGTGTCCATCGACAGGCACCTCCACCTGGCCCAGCACCCACCCACCTTCTTAGGCCAGTCAAGCTCAGCATCTGCCAAACCTTTTGCACTGGCTGGCTTCTTCACAACACCACCTGGAGGAGTGACAGGGTCACTGTCTTAAAGGAG
>NW_006436812.1:8163601-8199243 GCF_000325575.1 Pteropus alecto
GCCCAAACATGGAGAAGGGGGAGAGGACGGATCACAGCTTCAAGGGAGTTGAGCACATGAGGCAGAGGAAAGAAGGCAGGCTTTACAGGACATTGCTGCCAACAGGGCCCTTTAAGGTTAGTCATTTCTACCTCTCTCAACTTCCCAGAGGGGAAAACTGAAGCCAGTGAGGGAAAGCCACCAGCCAAGAGCTGCAAAAGGATCACCATCAGGGAGGCTGGGGCTATGACCTGGGATGGAGGAGAGCCTAGCAACGAGGCACTGGCTCTCTTGGATCCTTCCTACTGGGGTCTCCAAGCTGAGTTGGAAGGATTTTTTCCTCTCTGAAGGCTGAAGCTTAGAATGGGAGAGGTCTAATTCTGAAGGACATGGCGATAGAGCCCAGCCAATCCCTGACCAGTTCCGAACTTCAGCTGAACCATACATAAGGGCTTAGAGGAAAATCGTCTCTCACGGTTCTCCAGCAAATCTGGGGGTGGGTGGGAGTCCTTGTGCCCCTCCCCCACCCATCTTCAGCAGGCAAGTCCCAGAAGGCTGTCAGTGTTCAGGGGGAGGGGGAGCCTCAGAGCACCAGTTGCTGCTAGATTAGAAGAGGATCAGGTCCTGCTTACACTGGGGCGCCACGGCCTTCACTCATCATCTCATTTTGAGAATATAGCACAAATCCCCAAACCATCCCACCTTTGTAAAGCCCATTCTATTCCCAGTCTCCTGAGGCCAAGGTTTGGGGGAGTCCCAGGGATTAGACAAAACTGAGAGAGCCAGCAGGTTTCCCCCCGGCCAGCCCCCAGCCTGGGTAGCCTGTGAGCCCAGCTGTCTCCTGTCCATCTCCCAATAGGACACAAGGCCCAGAATAGCAAGGTCATAAGCATGGGAAGGGCCTGGAGGTGGGGGCAGAAGCTGAGGGGCATGAGAATGTAGGGTCCATGCTGCCTGGGAGGGAAAGTGAGAGGAACAATGGTAAGAGGCAGAGCTGGATGGAGGTGTGCAGGGGAGAGGGCCAAGAAAATAGGTGGGAGTCTTCAGAACTTGGCCCCTCCTCGTTGGCACCCACAACCTGTAGAGCTGGGAAGCCTAGGGGTGCCCTCCACTGGAGGAGGGCAGAGCCACAGTTCAGAGAGCAGAGCCTGGGTTAAATGGGGTGGCAGTGGGGAGGGGAACACGAGGAAGAGGGGAATTGTTGCAAACTCAAATACCCACAGGGCCAGGTACTTCATGTGAGTGAAGTGGTCTGGTGAGGATGCAGCACACGTGGAAGGTGGATAGTGTGAGGCTGGATATTCGGATTTTCTGTCTGTCTGTCTGTCTGTCTGTCTGTCTATCTATCTATCTATCTATCTATCTATTATTTATTATTATTTATGCCTACAGCACCTGGTCCTCCTAGGTGGTCTGCCATCCAAGCATTAACCAGGCCTGACCCTGCTTAGCTTCCGAGATCAGACATCAGGCTTGTTCAGGGTGGCATGGCCGTAGACCATGGACCATGGCTCCACTGGGGTACGAACCCAGGGCCGTCTGCGTGTAAAGCAGACGTGCTAACCGCTACACTATGGAACCATGTCCTGGATATTCTGATTTTCAAGAGAAGCCAATAATCGGAACTTTTATATGAAATTCCAATGGAAACATTATTTAGGCCAAGCAAATCATATCAGCAGCTCCCACCTAGACGAAACTTCCCCCTTTACAAACGAGGATACTGAGGCCCAGAGCAAATGAGGGGCAAAGCCAGGAGTGGAAGCCAGTGCTCTCTGCCATCTATCCTCCACCTTCCCAGCTTGGATCTGAGAAGGGGGGCGGTCAGCCTACCCTTAGGCCCCTCTTCAGCTAGACGCTGTGGCCGCCACATTAAATCTCTCCCAACACAGCCACTTCGCCCCCGCCCCATCCCCAGCCTGCTTTCTCTCCAGGATAGGAAGCCTTGACTGAAGAATTCAGAGCAGGAGCTGTCCTTGGAGACTGTCAATCTTGCTGTTCACTGTCTGTTCCATTAAGAGAATTTGGCTGGAGACCCTGAGCAGCACTGCACTTACCGCTCCACAAACTGGACAACACAGTGGACGATGGGCCAAAAGTACAGGCCTGGGGAGCAGTGGGGACACAACCCGACCCAGCCCTTTAGCCTCTCAGCCTTGGGGTTCCCAACACTGAGTGGGCTACCTTCCTGACCCACCTGTCCCAGCCCCCACTGCAAACACTGGCCACAGCCACCAGGATGGAACTGAGATAAACCCTTTTATTTATTTATGCTTCTCCATTTTGTTTAAAACAACAACAACAACCACCACCTTAATAGTAACTGACAGCCCTTCCCCCTCACCCTTCCTTGGACTAGGCTGGGGGGGGTGGTTAATGGGGAAATGTCCCCCAGGGATGGGGCTGACCATAAGAGCCCGTTAGGGAGGTAATGAAGCCCAACTCCCCTGCCCAGGGGACAGAGGACTTGTAGTGTATGAACTGGGGAGTTAATAGGGCTCTCGAACCTCTTCTTGTACCAACATATATGCCCTTGGCCATCAAAGGTCAAGAAGCACGTGGGGAGGGGAGACCTACCGCTCCTCTATGTCCCTGCCCAGCCCATCTCAGGAACTGAGGAATGGGAACAAGAAGAGTGGGGAAAGGGTGGGGTAGGGTGTCTCACACAAAGGAGTACTGGTTATTAATGGCTCTGGGATGGCCCCCTTCTTCTCCATCGCCCCCTAGTGGTAACTGCTGGAGCTGCACCATCGGGGTCGCCCCTGGGGCCCCACCAGAACCAGCACCTCCCTGGACTTCTGTGCCTGGTGCTATGGCCTCTTCCAATTCAACCACGGGGACCAGCTCAACCATGGGGACCAGCTCTTCCTGGACCCCTCCACTGCCCGCTTTCTCTTTCTCTTGCCTCTCTTTGGCTGCTGAGGCTGTTGCTGCCGCCACTTCTGGCGCCCCCGACGCCTCTTCTGCCCCAGGATGTAGGGGATCTGTCCATGAAGGGGGTTCAGGGGGCTGGGGTGGGTCGTGGGAGGTGTTCGGTTCTGGATAGGAATGGTAAGAAGACAAACTGATTGTGGAGGGAGGCAAGCTCTTGTAGCAGCTTCCCTTTCACTCATCCCCCCAGGAGCCATGTGCTATCTTCCCCACGCCCCATCTCCTGAGCAACCCCCCATCCATGGAAGATGGATCATGGGCGATGGTGAGAAGAGGACCACACTTACACACAGTCACTCGCTCCGAAGGGCATGAGGGTGGAGGAGGCATCGGGGTAGCATCGATCTCCCTCGCACACCCCTGCATGGCTCCCGGCCTGCTCTCGGCCTGGGGGGGAGGGGCAATGTGGGGACAGATGGGACGTTGGGACAGGGAAAAGGGAGAGATCAGACAGGGACATCAAATATCAAGGGAAGAGGGAGGGGGAATCAGACCAAGCACTCCCAAGAAGGGCAGGCCCAAGGCAAGGTTGTGAGGACGGGCAAAGACAAGGCGGGGGAGGAGACAGACAAATGATGGAACAGAGGAGTCTGATGGAATGGGAATGCGCCAACCCACTCGCAGCTTCCTCCCCGGCTCCAACCAGGAGCCCTCTGCCTTCCTATCTCATCTAAGAATACTTCTTTCCCTTTGATACCCCGACACACAGGAATTTTCTCTCCCTGCTCTCCCTAACAAAGCCTCTCCTCCTCAAAGCCCCCCAACCCCACCTTTCTGGCACACACACCTCCTCAATTCTTGGGTGCACGGGCACCTCCTCCCCTGCAGACCTGCTCTGCTCACCCTGTCGCTGGGAGGACACGACATAGCTGCCAAGGACAACGTCGCTGGGGCCTCCAGACTCCAGAGGGATAGGGTGCACCCGGAAATGCTTAAGCATATCGAAAATGGACTGGAACCACAAGTGCTGGACCCGGCACTGACCCTCCTCATTCAATGACAAACGCAGGTGCTGAGGGCAGGATGAACAAGAGGAAGCGGGAGTCCAAGCCCCTGTCAGTTACAGGGCCATCTCCCTGGGAGAGAAATGTGCCCCCTCTCCACCCACAAGCTCTGTGTGAAGAACAGGGCCTCTTCCTTAGTCACTCACCTTGGCCTTGCCCTGGAAGTTGAAAGTGAGGACGTATTCGCCCCGCCTCGTCTCACTCTGACGTACCAAGAAAACACCATGCGAGTCGGTGCCTCCAGCCAGTACTAACTGGGCAGCCTTGAGTCGAGAGAGCATCCCGTGGAACCAAGGATACCCTGAGAGGGGCTGGTCCCCCTCACCTCCCTCTGACTCCCCCTGGAACAGGAATGACCCTTTGGGAAGGAGAGAGGGAGGGAAATCGGGGTGTCAGGGAAGCCTCCCCATCCTTGGAGAAGAAAAGCCTTGTTTTCCCTTCCTGCGTCGCTTCCCTCCCCCTCAGTCAGATCCCTCAGGATCCCAAGAAAAGAGTTTCAGGTTGACGGACAACGGGGCGTGAAGGCAGAAATGCACTCACACCTCTGGTACCTGTGGCTGTTTCCGGAGTGTCCAGGGGTGGGTAGGGGGCCGAGAGGGGATGAACTGTCCCTGCTGGGGGTCCCTCTTCAATGGGGATGCGGGGGGGCAACTCTGGGGGAAGCAGTTCCATTGAGTCAAAATGGGAGGCGGCAATGGAGGCGGAACTGGGGGAGATGGATGCCGACGGACGGTCTGAGAGGCCACCATACGCCCCTAGAAAAAAACGTATGAGGGCAAAGTTGAGAACTAGAAAAGCTATTCTTTGGCAGGACCGGTCTGCCAGCGCTGCCTCCCGCCACCCAGCCTGCCCTGTGTGCACTGGCAGGGTCCACTGGCTGAAATGCTGGATCCTTCTTCTCCAGGCACAGACCCTTGATTTCTTCCCCCAACAACTCCTAATTTATGTTTCACACAATGCTCAGCAACTACAGTTAGTGCAAGGAGGTCCTAGAATCTACGAGTGCCTCTTTTTTTAATCGACAGCTGAAATTACAGCTATTGTTGCAGAAGCGGGTGGCAGAATCCCTTAAATATTTTTGCATTAAAAAGGCATCCTGGGCCCTTGAGCCCTTTGAGCTGCTCTTCTCTTGCTCAGGCTGCTCCCACTTCTAGAAGCGCACTGCTGCTTTACTTTCCCGTCTAATAGAGCTATTCTTTTTTGCTGTCAAAATCCTGTCTGACCAGCAGGACAAAGCCTCCAACTCTGAGAGGCATCGAAGATCCTCCTTCTAGCAATCTCCCCAACCTAACCAATTTGATACCCATGTTAACTCATATTCACTATCCTCTATGTTAGCCCAATTATCCCATCTAATTTTTCCAAATCTCTTGGGCTCTCCGCACCTCAGGTCTCTACTTTCACCATGTGCCTCCTCCGAGCCATGCTCTTTTCCCTCATCTTCTCTGTGTAGTATTCCCTGTTCGTTCCACCTTCCCCGATTCTCTTCCTCCTCTGAGGTCCTAAGGTACACTGTACTGCTCAGAGGACACGAAGCACAGGCTCTCCATTTCAGAGTTCTGCTTTTCATAATGACGTCTTGCTAACTCAGCTAGACTGTGAGCCCGTGTAGGACAAATAGCTCATCTCAGGGATGTCTGCGTTCTCCCATCGTGACCCAGAGATCAACACAGATAGGTAGGTACTAGGTCATTTCTGAACGTCTGCTGAGTGCAGGCCTGAGCCTACAGGAACGTGTACACAGTCATACTCAGAGGACAGGTATATGTGCAGTGCAGAGAGCAGTGGCTCGAGCATCAAGCTGGCACAGTCCCTGTCTTTGTCAGTGACTCTCAGATGACATCAGAAAAGTCATTTCCTTCCCTAGTATCAGTTGCCTGTGAACCAAGGGGATTGGAACTCGTAAGGTCCGTTCCATTTTTAAGGTTCTATAATTCATTTTAGTCACTGAATATAACCTGTGTGTTAGGCACTGTGAAACTAAAATTCAGAACAGAGGGTCAGGGAGAAAGAGTGCAGCGAAGTCCAGAGAGGTTAACTGGGGCCAGGCAGACACAAGTCCTCATGTTTTTATGTGTGCGGGTAAGGGTATGCGTGTGTCTGGTCAAGCCCAGAAGGACAGGCAGTCAAAAGGAAACTTGGTGCCACTGACACACACACAGAGACAGAGTAAGAGCAAAACAAAGATGTGTACAAAGTGTTCGGAGTTTGGTGAAGAAAACTGTTATCTGCAGCTCTGCACAAGGTTTAAGGAAAAGGTGGTGTGGCTGAGCATACGAGGTCAGACAGGAGTTTGCTTGGGGCTTTGTGTGGGGTGGTGATGCTGATGGTCCTGAATGACAAACAGTGGCTTGGCATGTTCAGGGACAGAAGACAAACACTGGGAGGGTGGGGATGGGTAGCTGAGGAGTAGGAATGGGGTACACAGTAGTCTGGAGAGAGGGTCTGGGACCTGACAGCAAGGGGTCTTGCATGGCAGCTTCTGAGGTTCACAGCTCTCTAATGCTCCGACCTTACCCTGTGACAGGCGGTCGTTGCTCTCGCTGGGTCCCAGCAGCAAATCCTGGCTGGGCAGACTCTCTGAGTGATTCAGGCAGGGTAGCTCCAGGTTGTCTGTGTTCTCCCTTGTAAGAAAAGAGGTTCCAGGGACCAGAGGGAGGGTCACGGGACGGGGACTGGTAGCAGGGCAGGGTCTGCAGAGACAGGGAAAATGGTACTAAGAGGAAAGTCACTAGGTGAGTGGCACAAGGCTGTTCCCAATCCCGACCCCTGGTCCCACAGTGACAGAAGTCAGGCTCCTCACCCTGGGCTCAGGCATTCTTGGATGTCGGACACCCAGGCCTTCACATGTTGCGCATCAGCTGTCTCCAGGATATATTCTGAGGAGCCTTCCACCTATGGCAACAAGAGGAGGCCCACAGGCTGCTTCCAGGTCCTGAGGCCTTAATTCACCCCTAATGACAACAAGAACATCCTCCCTCTCTCTTTCTTCCTCCCAGAAAAGCTGCAGCCCCAGGGACATACTCCCAAGGCATCTGACATCTATGCACCTCCTTCTACCAAGATCCTTTGCTTATATGGTGGTAAGAGCTTTCGCCCCAACGCAAGCGCTCCAAGAGGGCAGGGGAACTCAGGGTTCCTACCTTAACCACAAACGTGTTCTCCCGGTCAGGCATCTCCAGGGCTGTGGTTGTCCGCACATCTGTGATAGTAGAGCAGGGGATGCTGAGTCGAGGCCGAGATGCCTAGGTTGGAAGAGAACAAGATCCAGATTTTCAGTGGGCAGACAGCATCTTTCCCTTCCCTCCAGAGATTCATCTTTCCCTCTATATCTTAAGGGAGTTAGACAAGAGGGAATAACAACTATTTTTCAGTCATGCCCACAGCTACCAATCCAGAGTCAGGAGCTTGCTTTAAAAACCAAAGCAAGAAAAGCTATGGATGTGGCTGTTACCACTCTGGCAGCTCAACCACTTGCTCCCAGGCACCACCCTCCTCTGGGCCTCACCTTGGGTGGTACAAAGAACTCCAGACGACTTCCTCCTCCTCCTTCTCCTTCACTTCGAAGCAGTAAGCGACACTTCTGCCACTGAAGCTGCCCTCCTCCCCCTGAGGTAGGCCCAGATGCCCCTCCTCCCCGGCCCACTCCAGCTGGGTCAGGGGCTGCCTCTTCAGCCCCCATGAAACTCAGCAGCTCTTCCCTCTGCACCATCCCTGCTCCATCCTTCACAGTCCCTCCTCCCCGACTGAGTCTCAGCCTCTCAAAACGGTGAGTCCATCTGTCCCCTGGGGATGTTCCATCACTAACCAGTCCCCTGCCAATGGTCCCAGCTCCGCCAGAGGAGTTGGAGTTGCTGTTTCCACCTAAAACTGGGGGGCCTGATGAAGTCTCTAGGGGCCCAGCTGGGGAGGGAGGGTCAACGGTCCCTCGCCACTGCAGAATGCCACGAACTGAACCGCGGACGGAGCGACCCACGGAACGGAGGGAGAAGCGCTTCTTTAGCTTCGGCTTCGAGGAGGTTGTAGATGAGGAAGAGACTGAGGAAGGGAGGGGGCCGGCCAGGTCCTCCGATGATCGAGATGGGCCCAGCACAGCCAGGGGCCCGCCTACCCTGCAGGTCTCAAGGGACAGGTCATGTGGTGGGATCTCCACACCAGGACTCAGAGGAGCTAGGATGGGCGGTGAGAGGGAGCCAGAGGCTCGGGCCACCTCAGCTTCAAAATGCTGCAGGAAGAGCTCAGCAAAACGGCGGGAGAAGGCAGCCTCAGCCCCTGCATATTGGGGGTGGGAGGCCAGGTAGAGGCGAAAACGGCGGGCAAAATCCAGGGCAGCCGCCCGGGCATGGGACTCACAGAACTCCCGCCAACTAGGGGGAGGGGGTAGTGGCAAGGGGGGAGGAGAGGGGGAGGCCCCATCCTCCGGGGAAGGGGCACCATTCATGATGGTCCCCAGGAGGTGGAGAGGGGGAGCCTGTGGGGAGGGGCAGCAAAGAGGGAAGCGGCCAGAAGACACGGGGTGAGCGGCAGCAGCTGCAGAAGGAAGAGAGGCACATATACCGAGTCACTGCTGAGGTGGGACTGGGGGCAGAGCCCCACCCAAGCCAGACTCCCCACTCTGGTCTAGACTCCTCAGAGAGCAATGGGGAAGAACACCAAACTGCTTCCCTTCCCTTTCCCAGACCCTCGCACCCCACAAGCCAGCGTCCAGCCTGCACCTATCCTGCCTTCCCAATCCATTTTCCCAGGCTTTGGTTACAGGAGTGATAAACAGCTGCGGAGCACCTCCCTCTAAAGAGGAATCCCCTTCACGTCACATCCCTTCTCTAAAACAGATCTTCCAGTAGTTATTACATGCTCCCCACGTGCTGTTCTTACCTTTCCCTGTAAGAGGTTTTAATAACTTCTATAACAGGTGAGGAAACCGAAGCTCAGAAGAGTTTCAGACCTCCGAGTCTACTGTTTTTCCCACTGCATAGTCTTTGTTCCCAGAGGCTGGCTGGACCAGCCTTAGTCATAGCCCTTTACTGTCCCAGCTCTCAGGGGAGCTGGGCCTGCAGAGTTTAGAGACCCTGCTTCATGTATCCTGAGGTCCAGCTCTGAGGAGGGAGGTTGCTCATTGAGGAGGGTGGATGGGTGATGGACTGAAACAGCAATTGTCTTAAAAGCTAACCCAAGGGCTCAGCACCCAAGCACTGTGTGAGGAAGGCTTGGAATGGTTATAGCCCACTTCTTTGGTGCCCCTTCAGTTTGAGGCTCAGAGGCGGCAGCACCAGGTGAGGAAAGACTATGGGTTGGGTCAGGGTAAGTTTTTGCTGACCATAAAGTAAGTAAAACATAACAAGGAGCTGGGAACTAGGACTTTTCACCTCTCTCTTCTCTCACTGAGGAGTGTACCCTAAAGGCTGGTTAGCCTGCTGGTTAAGGCCATGGGTTATGGAGTTAGACCTAGGATGAAATCCAGGCTCTGCCACCAATTAGCTGTGTAATCTTGAACAAATTACATGTCCTCTCTGAGCTTCAGTGATTGTATGCATAAAACAGAACTAATGATCTTTTACCCTAGAATTGTTGGGATAATTAAATGGAACACACCAGTGCTTGACACAAAGCAAGCACACAATAAATGACTGCCATTATTACTATGTCTACCGGTTCCAATTTTCTAAAAGAGAAATCAGAGAAGCTTTCCAAGTTTTTACAACTAGCAAATGGCAGAGCTGGGGATGGAATATACAACCCATGGCTCTTTTGTTAGTGCTCCTCCCCCATACTTTACTGGAAGATGACTGGCACCAGGACTGGGACAAGGGCAGCTCAGAGAAGTCTCCCCAAAACCTGACTCCTGCTCAGACCCACAGTCAGCCACCCCTCCCCTTCCTCCTTGGACTAGGCACTACACACTCAGATGGCTCCAAACACTGGGACAATTCCAAACCAACGAAAAGAAGCCAGGAGATGCGAGAGTCATGGAGCACAGGGGAACTGAGCCAAGAGGTGCGGACACAGCAAAGAGCCCAATCTCCAAGCAGAGGCCACCTCGGCTTACACAGGCCCACCCAACCCTCTGCACCACAGGCAGACCCAGCCCCCTCAGGCCCGCTGACCCTGAGGCTCCTGAGCTGGTGACTCAGTTTCTCTTCTGCCAAGCAGAACTCTGACACATTTTCCCGGTGCACCTGCCTCTTGGCTCAGTTCTGGTATCTCCCGAAGAGCGGGTGGAGGGTGCAGGCTCCGCTCCTGGCTCGGACCCTCCCGGCTCGGTGTAGTCCACTGTGACCCGACCCTACTCCTTGGACACCCTTCACCCGCCCATTCCCCGGGGCCGCAGTCTCCTGGGGACCAGCCCCGCCTGCTACACTCTCCGGGGCCGAGGGCCCCTCCTGCCTCTGGCCTCCCACGCCCTCTCCCACCCTGCTACCCTCGCAGGCGCCAGGGCCGGGTCGCGGAGAGGGAAGAGGGACTTGAAGAGGGGGGTTCCGGTTCCGGTCCCACCTGCATCTCGGTCCCCGCGGTTAGCTCCGGCGGTGGCGGCGGCAGCTCCCGCTCCCTGCCCCCCCTCCGCAACTAGCTCCCAACCTGGTTCTGCGCAGGCGCCGGGACCCCCTTTCCCGTCACCGAAGGAAGCGACCATAGAGAAGAGCAGCGAGAGGGAAGGGCACCTTCACACTCACTTCCGCCATTCTCCCACTCCGCTCAACCCTTAAGACCTACGGGGTGTGTAACTCTTGGAGGGCTCGGTGACAGAAGCAGCCTTAGGAGAGAGTTGGGGCCCAACAGATCGTCCTCCCAGAAGAAATTTGGGACAAAGGAGAAGAGTCTACCATAGAGAAGCCACTTTAGAGGATAGAGTCCCGAGGCCCTGTTGAAGGCTAGAGTGGCCACAGGGTACTGGAAACGAGCGAGATGAGAGGCTCTTTGACGGGCCTGCTGCCTAGAGCGCCTAGCCCTGAGGCGGAGGGCTTCACGGACTCCGCCCCCAAGGAACGGGGCAAGAAAAGGCGGGTGACCTTGGTGAGGCCGCGCGAGGGGGCGGAGCCTGAACTTGCGACCTTGGCTTCTCTGAGGAAAGGGACTGGAGATTGCTCCAATCTGAGTCAGGAAATAAAGATGGGGGACAGAAATAATGAAATCAGTTTTGGATGTGCTTGTGGACTTCAGGAGGCAGGTGGATGTAAAAGCTGGAGCTCAGGAGAGCCATCAAGGCTAGATACAGAAGTTGTGAATCATTAAGGTGTAGAGAGTAGTTGAAATCATGAGCACAAAGAGATCCTCTATCAATCCTATCTCTCATTGACCCTCTCCAACTGGCCTAAGCATTAAAAGAATCTGTTTGCTCAAGCAATTGAAAAGTCCAGAGTGGATTAAGCTTCTTCAGGGCCAGCTGAATAAAAAGGCCAAAAGATAGCAGGAACTTGTGGTTCACTTTCTTTAGGCCCTGCTTTCCCCATGCATATGGCGGACTCCTCTCTCTTAGTGGCAAAATGGCTTTCCATAGCTCCAAACTTAAGTCCCAATACCTTAGCAAGTCCAGTAGAAGCATGACTTTTTTCTGAGATTTTTCAATAAAACTTCCAGAGTCAACTTTAGCTTATTGGTGTGAAGTAAGTGGTCATCCTGGAACACAGAAGCAAGTGACCCAAGGGTTTGGAGAAGCGTAAATGCCTCGATTCACACAAGAATGTTTGTTCAAGACTGAGGCTGCCACATGGAATTGTAAAATTTCATTGGTCAAGCTCTCGCCTAGCCATTCTTAATCCTCCAACTCTCTCTCTGCTCTCAACAAACTAACATAGCTCACAGATGGCCTCTGTTAAGGTCTCCACCATCTCTGTCCACCCATCTTCCCAGTTCAGAGGAAAATGTCAATGAAAAGGACTTTAGTTCTGTGGTCAGCTTCTTCCTCCTTGATATCCTTACACACCCTTCTTCTGTAGTTGGCCCATCATTGTCTAGGAGAGACACAGCTGAGAAATACAAGGAAGGCAAGAGGCTGGTGATGATGAGTTAGGTTTGGAAATGTGTCTAAGCTGTCCCAATAAAACTTCCTGCAACGAGTGAAATGTTCTGTCAGCACTGTCCAGTGTGGTAGCCACTAACCACATATGACTATTGAACCCTTGAAATGTGCCAGTGTGACTTAGGAACTGAAGTTTTCATTTTAATTCATTAAAATAGCCACATGTGATTAGTGACTAGTCAGTACAGGAGATGTTCATGGACAACTAGATGGAGCTGTCAACAGAGATGGATCTGCACAAAGCAGTTTGGTGGTGATCAGATATGAGTAGTGGTTCAAGCTATGGACATGAATGAGATTGCCTATGTAATAAATGTAGAGAGAAGAGGGCCAGGACTTAATTCTGGGTAACAAGCAACATTTAACAGCAGGCAAAGAAAGAAGAGTAAAAAGAGCTGAGATGATGTCTTAGGTTTTCTAGAAGTAGACCGAGATAAGGATTTGTGTGCAAGTGATTTATTTAAAAAGTGCTACCAGGAGAAACCAGTAAAGGAGTAGGACAAGCAGGAGGGAAGGAGAAGAAACAAGTGAGCATGTGATCCTGGGCAGAGAGTAGTTCATCTTGATCTCACAGGGGAGCTCTGGATGTAAGTTATCCCTCAGATTTGTCTGGAAACAAGGGAGCTGGGCCTTTCATATACCAATAGTGCTCAGCTGTTGACCAAGGACTAGCCCTGGGAGATTCCCATGCACTTTATCACGGCAGTCTCCAGTAGCCTGAGGGCATTCCTCAAAAAAAAAAAAAAAAAAAAAAAAAGCCTGTTGGAGAGAAAACTGTTGGAGAGAAACCACACACCAAAGACCAGGGGGCATGGGAGTATAGAATGTGTGTGTCGGGGCGGGGGGCGGAATGGGCAAATACATCACACACAAATGATAAATAGGGATCCATGACATGGCTATTGTCTCCTGTAGAAGACATTAATGACTACTATTGCTGAGTGGCCTTGGTGAGGATAATTTTAGGGAAGTAGTGGAAGCAGAAGCCAAATGGTAGTGGATTGAGGAATGAATGGAAGGTGAATAAGATGGAAGAGGGATGTGGAGAGCTGTTCTACATAGTTTGGCCAAAAAGGGACGGCGATATGTAGGGTTGTAGTTTAAGAATGTGAAAAGATTTGCTTGTTTATAACCTGAGGGAGACCCCATTATGTCAGAAGTCTGAGGAGAAAGATGCCAGTAGAAAGGATGCTAACTGAAGGAATGAGGTTTAAGGAAGGTGAGAAGGATGGAATCCAGAGCCCAGGTTAAGCCAAGGTATTCAAAGAGAGAAATACCTCTTCCTCAGGTACAGGGAATGTAATACTCAGGATGCTTTCAAGTTAAACATGAAAAGACAGGGAGTTAATTGGTTCATAGAATTTAAAAGTCAGAGATAGAATGACTTCAGGAATGACTGGAGCCAGAAGCTCAATGTCCATTTGAACTTGGTCTCATTCTCTTAGCTCTGCTTTCCTCTGGACTATCTTCATTCTCAGGCAAGTAGTACCCTCATAGGTAGGAAGATGGTCACCAGCAGCTTCAAGCTTACATTCTACCACATTAACAACTGTAGCAGAAAAAGATCATAGATTTCCCAATAGCTCCAACAAATGCAATAGAGATGAATCTCATCAGCTCAGCTTAGGTCACCAAATGACCATCTGTTGTATAATAGAGAATTTGTTTGATTGTTGTCCCATGTTCCTGGCACAGAAAATTAAAAACGCTTGGTATTTCCCAAGTGATACAAGTGTCTGTTATTCATGAGCCCCTTAGGTCACACCTGAGTTTTTACTAATGAAGTGACTCATGGCAAGTCTCTAGACAGCTTCAGGATGGGGGCTGGTCACCAGAAAGACCAACCTTATGATAGAAGGGTTGAGATTTTGAACCAGCTCAACCTCCAGAGAGGGGAGGGGGCCTGTAGATTGAGTTCAGCTACATGGCAATGATTTAATCAGTTTTGCCTAAGTAATGAAACTCCAATAAAACCTCTGGACATCAAAGCTCAATGGGGCTTCCTGGTAGGTAAATACATTGATGTTTCAGGGGAGTAATATGCCTATTCCATGGAGAGAGTGCATAGAAGCCCTGCATTTGGACCCTCCCAGACCTCACCCTACATGTCGCTTCATTTGGCTGTTCCTGGCTTGCGTATCCTTTATTATAAAACTAATACGTCTAGCATTTTACTGTATTCTGTGAGTTGTTCTAGCAAATGACCTAAGGGGGCTCATGGGAAACACCAAGATCTGTAGCCAGTTGGTCAGAAGTGCAGATGCTACTTGCAGCTGGCATCTAAAGTGGGAGCAGTCTTGGGAAGGATTGAGCCCTTAACCTGTGGAGTCTGTGCTAACTCTGGGCAGTTAGTGCCAGAACCGAACTTCAGTACACCAGTTGGGGTTGAAACAGAATACTAACCCTGAAACAACACTTGTAACCACAAGGAGTAGATTACGCTGACTGATAAACATTGAATCATGGACCCACCTGAGATTGAGATGGGCTCAGCTCTCATGAAAATCCATGGGCTGATGGTGGAGGGTGGCTCTTCAAAGGAAAACCAGGGTCTCTGACAGAAGGGGAAGTGGTTGCTTGTGGATTCTTCTGGAGGTCATCTTGGCCCTCCCCCCTCCACAAAAGAAGGGAATTTCTCATATTTTGCCTTCTTTCTTGGGTTGTCAAAGTCAGCCTTGGTGCTTCGACCTGGATCTCCTGCCCCTCCAAATCATACTCCGCTCAATCAGGACAGTTTGACAGCCTAGAGTACTCCAGCTTTACTTAGGCTCTGTCTTTGAACCTACACACACCATTTCCCTCACTTTAGTCAATATTCCTCCCTCTGGTTTCAGACTTCAAATTGTTTCCTCCTCTAGGAAGCCAGGCATGGTCAACCCACCTAGGCCACCTTTCGAGTGCCTTTTACTTAGTAGCTTTTGTGTGACATTCACCAAGTGTTTCCAACTGAAATGTCTCTGGCCGCATCTGAGTGACATGAGTATAATCAGAGTTCTGTGTTTGGAAGGGCCAGTATGTGGCTAATGGGGGAAGGGGGGACTGGAAGCAGAGAGGAGATTGGTGCAGTGGTCTGAGAGAGGGCTGATGCCAACCCGGCCAGGGTAATGCGTGGGGCTAGTGCCAAGGACAATATCCAGAGAACTTTCTGAGGAGGTATTGCCAGGCTGGGTAGGGAAGAGTGAAAGATGCCCTTGAGCTTCCAAAAAGTCATCTGAGTGGCACTGAGGACAATGCTCTGGGTCCTAGTCCTTGATTTGCCACTAAGTTGCTTGTCAGGCCATTATTCATTTCAATTACACCTGACCCCATCCCTTCCTTTTAGAAATTAGAGCTACAAGAAATCTAAATTATACAGTCTAACCTTGTACTTCTTTCCCCAGTTTATAGATAATAGAGGCCCCCAAAGTTACAGTGATTCACCTTTGTCTTTAAAATGAATGTGAATACAAAATTTTCTATTAAAAACATCAGGAAACTTTACAAGCCTAATGCAAATGCTCAACTGAAATAACTCAATACAATTCTTTCAACAAGTACTTTTTCACCTAAGTGTTAGGAACTGTTCATAGAGTAAAAAATAAGTTCTTACTGTCATGATCTGGTGAGACAGGGAAAAAAGCAAACCACCAAGCGAACTGAGATAATTTTGGATATTTAGGTGCTATGAGGAAAATCAAAGGGGACTACTTTAGATAGAAGTGACATCTCAGGTGGGACCTGAATGATGAAAAAGAATGAGTTATGGAGAAAGTTACAAGGGAAAACATCTGCAAAGATCCTGAGGTAGAAACAACTGTAGGATGTTTGCAGAACAGAAGGATGGCTGGTGTGGCTGGGAGGGAATGAGAGGAAAATCATACTAGATGAGGTCAAAGCAGTGGGCAGGGGCCGGATCCTGCAGGCCTTGTGGGCCACAGGAGGAATTTGGATTTTTTTTTTTTAATAACAGCTTTATTGGGATATAATTTACCTGCCATACAATTCACCCATTTCAAGTAGGAGTTTGGATTTTATACTAAGTGTCATATCATAAGGAGTCATTGAGGGGGGGATTAGTCTCTGATCCACAGTTTAAAGACTGATCTGGCTGCTGTGTGGAGGATAGATTTGACAGGTACTGAGAATAAGAGTAGTAGCTGGGAGACCCATTGAATTCGTGAGGTAACCTAGATAAGAGATGATGCCAGATTGAACCACAGTGTCAACAGTGGAGATAGAGAGAAGTGGTCACATTCAGGAGATATTTGGGAGAGAGAACTAGCAGGATTGAGTACTGGGTAAGGTGTAGAGTGAGGGGAAGGGAGAATGGTGGTGCCGTTTATTAGATGTGTAAGGAGAGTGTGGGAGATAACCGAGAATCCTGTTTTAGATTATGTTAAGTCTGGGGCACCACATGGTGGCACCCTTTAGTTTGGAAGGTTCATTAATAGTTAAAATGCAAATATTCAGAGGCCTACGGTGGCCAGGCACAGAGAATATGAACATAATAAAGAAAGCCCAGTCCTGGCCCTATGCAAGTCACTCAGTCTCAGACAAGAAATCCGTCTTGGTACCAAGTGCTGTAAGAGAGTATCTGTTAGGATGTATTTAACTGCAAATAACAAACAATTTTGACACAGTCTGGCTTAAACAATAGGACATCATCATCACACACAAGGAGTCCAGCCTTCTAAGATCCTCTTTGCTTTGGCCTCTTCTGGATTTTGGCTGCATCACAGCCCAGGAGCAAAATGGGCACAGTAGTTCTAGGCTTTCCATCCAGACCCAGCCGACATTCAGAGTCAGAAGAAGGTCCCTTTCTTTGGTGTCTCCTTCTTGAGAATGAGGGACCCTTTCTTGGAAGCACCCCCCCCCCATCTCTTACTAATGATTGGCCCCAAAGGAGTCACATTCAACCCTAACCAAACCTCTTGGCAAGGATAATAGGACCACCAGAAGTGGATGAGACCCGTCAGATTTATTCTGGAACAGGGGAAAGGGCCACTGTGAACAAAATCAGGGCCTGTCTGCAGGAAGATGGAAAATGGCTATTAAGCAGGGGACATAACAGAATGAACAGACTGCCAGGGAGAAATGGAAGGCCATTTGATTTCAAGAATATCTTTTTTAAAGAGTTCAAGATTTGGCACAAATACTTTTTTTTAACTGTAGTCATATACAGTTATATGATTGTATATGAAAAAGAAAAATTATTCTCCAAATTCACAGCCTCCTAAAGTCACATTTTCGACTTCCTTTGTTCCCTCCCCCCACCTTCCACCCTCCACTCTTTCGGCTGCTGAGGGGCAACAGGCCGGACCGCAAAGCTCTGTTTGTCCCCGCAGGTTGTGAGCCAGGAGGGCAGGTATTTGAGGGTAAAGAGCTCTGGGACCTGGAGGTCCCACGACCCCATTCTCGCCTTCTCCTCAACCCATTTCCTCTCAGAGCCAGACATCAGTAATACAAATATTACTACTGTATTCCCATTTTACAGATAAGAAAACAAAGGCTCAAAGGAGAGATGGGTCACTCTTGAGTCCCACCCCCGAAAAGGCACCCAGGATCGTCTTCCTCAGCCTGGCCGCTGGGCCTCGTTCTACCTCCAGCTGCGGCACTAAGGCCGCCAGATCTCTCATCTGACCCGCGTAGGGGGTTTGGGGCAAGGACCTTCCTGAGCAGTCTTCACCGCGGCCGCCTCTGCCTCCAGGAGGCCGGGCCCCTCCCTCTGGACCCGGTCTAGTGCCACCGGACTCCCATGTTAAGTGCAAATACAGCCTCCTGCCCTGGGAACCCCAACACTCGGGAGCCTCCGGGACGCTGGTGTAACATGGGATGCTCCACACCTCCCTCTCTCGGCGCCTCCAGAGAGGACTGCGTGGACTCCCTCCTCCCGCGAGGTCCGAGTACGTCATGGAGACCTCCATACCGCCCCGCCCCTGAGACGCCAGCATCTACCTCCCTGGACGTCTTCCGTCCCGCGCCCGGAAGTCGGCGGAGCTGGCCATAAAAACTGGCGGCTAGAGGCGCCCAGACTTGCCCTCCCGGCCTTCACTTCCGCCGGAAGTGTCTTCCAGTTGCCATTGATCGTTCCTTAGTGCACGCGCGGGCACCCGGTACTCGGTACCCGGCCCTCGGGGCGTGAGTCCGACCACGATGGCGGCTACCACCTTGCTGCGCACGACGCCCCTCTTCGGCGGTGAGGGGGAAGGGAGAAGGGTGGCGGGCTGGGGACCCGTGGGGGTCGTCGGGAGTGGCCAGGCTTGGACCCGCGCCCTGACTCCAAACCTCTGCCTCGGCAGGGCTGGGCGCCGGTCCGACCTCACTACTGCAGGGTCTGTTGCGGCCGCCGAAGGCTCCGGCATTGTCTCTCTTGTGCCGCGGCCTGGCGGTGGAGGCTAAGAAGATCTATGTGCGCGACAAGCCCCATGTGAACGTGGGTACCATTGGCCATGTGGACCACGGCAAGACCACACTGACCGCGGCCATCACGAAAAGTAAGCGGGGTTGGAGTGGGGGCATCCGGCAGGGCCCACTCTGCTGGCGGGACCTGGAGCCAGGGGGGCGGGGCCAGCAGAGTGGCTGCGGGAGGTGTTTAGTGCCAGGAGCCCAGAATTCGGGTGGGCGGTAGATTGGAAGATGCAAGAGACAGATTTCCCCTGAACATGAAGAACTTTGTGATGCATAAATTGGGGGGACCCTGAATGGCCACCCTCCAACTATGGGGACAGCCTCATGAGCAGAGGCTTTATCCTAGAGAAGACGCTGGGCGGGATCTTAAGGACTTTTAACATTTCTGTCTCGGTTACCTCTGCTGAGGAGTTGAGGGAGGGGATTATCATCCCAGGGTGTCCCTTGTTTAGGTGGGAAGGACCCAGGGGTGTGGCCTGAACCCTGCTTCAATCTCTGCAACTTTAGCTGAGAGGTGTGTTCTCTTCCCTCCATTAGTTTTAGCTGAGGGAGGTGGGGCCAAGTATAAGAAGTACGAGGAAATTGACAATGCTCCAGAGGAGCGAGCCCGTGGTATCACCATCAATGCAGCCCATGTGGAGTATAGCACTGCCGCCCGCCACTATGCCCACACAGACTGCCCGGGTCACGCAGATTATGTTAAGGTGAGAGCATTGCCGGGGACAGCCAGGAGCTGCCTCCTGTCAGGAAAAATATTAGACTTGTGGGGGAGGAGGTTCAGATGCTGAAGATGTATAGGTTTGAGATCATGGATTTCTGGGCATGGCTCACTTTTCTCTGCCATCTCCTCATGGCAAAGAAAGGTGAGCCTCAGTTCCTAACTGCTGTTCTTGGCTAGATGGATGTGGAGCTAAGGAGGTTGTTCACGTAGGCTGAGTGTTTCCTCTCCTCTCCTTACCCAGAATATGATCACAGGCACTGCCCCTCTTGATGGCTGCATCTTGGTGGTGGCAGCCAATGACGGCCCCATGCCCCAGACCAGAGAGCACTTATTACTGGCCAAACAGGTATGCAGAGCCTGGGTAGGAGTGGTAAGATGAAAAGTGAGTTGGGCCACTCAGGACACCATCTCTCTGTCTACAGATTGGAGTAGAGCATGTGGTGGTATACGTGAACAAGGCAGATGCCGTCCAGGACTCTGAAATGGTGGAGCTAGTGGAGCTGGAAATCCGAGAACTGCTCACTGAATTTGGCTACAAAGGGGAAGAGACTCCAGTCATCATAGGCTCTGCCCTCTGTGCCCTTGAGGTGAAGGCAGGGTCAGGCAGGGGCTGCTGTGGCAAAGGATGGGGCTGGATGGGCATCTAGAGCTCTGCTTTGAGTCTGGGGAGTGGTTCTTCATAAGCAGAATGAAAATTTCAGAGTCCTGTCACCTCCGCCCATAGCAACGTGACCCTGAACTAGGCCTGAAGTCTGTGCAGAAGCTGCTGGATGCTGTGGACACTCACATCCCGGTGCCCACCCGGGATCTGGAGAAGCCTTTCCTGTTGCCTATAGAGTCAGTTTACTCTATTCCTGGTGAGGACTGTGCTCATTGATTTTTCTTTTCCCTAGCAAGAGCCTCACCCAGGGTCTCTGATGTTCTGTCTTGTCCCCTCCCAGGCCGGGGCACAGTCGTGACAGGTACGCTAGAACGTGGAATTTTGAAGAAGGGAGATGAGTGTGAATTCCTGGGACATAACAAGAACATTCGCACTGTGGTGACAGGTATAGGAAGGAAGCTTTGGGACCCAGGAGCTGGCTCCAGGATGACCTCTCTTCTTGCAGATCCCCTGTGCCTTCTTTTTGACCCAGACCATCCTCCCTTGTCTTTTCTCCTCCTTCCTAGGCATCGAGATGTTCCATAAGAGCTTGGAGAGGGCAGAGGCAGGTGATAACCTTGGGGCCCTAGTTCGAGGCTTGAAGCGAGAAGACCTGAGGCGTGGCCTGGTCATGGCCAAGCCAGGTTCCATCCAGCCCCACCAGAAGGTGGAGGCACAGGTGAGGGCTCCAGATGATGGTGGGCTGGCCTGAGCCAAACTGACCCCTAGAGAAGCAGTGCTTCTAGTCACTTGTTCTTTTCCAGGTTTACATCCTCAGCAAAGAGGAAGGTGGCCGCCACAAGCCCTTTGTGTCCCATTTCATGCCTGTCATGTTCTCCCTGACTTGGGACATGGCCTGTCGTGTCATCTTGCCTCCAGGGAAGGTATGGTGGATATAGAGAATGTGAAGGAGCAGAAGGGGCACTCTTCATATAAGCTTTGCCTCACAGGACCAAAGTTATGACAGTATGGGGATTTCCTTAGGTGAAGAGAGGCTGACTGAAGATATAAATGAAACTAGTCATGGAAGGGTCTGGATCAATGGATTTAGGGGGAGCAAGCCCTCATCCAGTATTCCCTAGGCTAAAAACGTAGCTTTACTGGCATTTACCCATAGGAAGACTTCCCAGAAAAGGATTCCTCTTCTCGAGTGTTTCTATACATAGGGCTCAAAGAAGTCCGTGACTAAGAAACCTGCATAACCCAAAATGTCAACATTTTTTCTCCCGAGTGTACCTTAAGAACAGTGTCACTGGTCCTTTTTTGCCTTTGCATATGCTGTTTGCATTTGCCTGACTGCTGGAATGAAGCTGTCCCCAGAATCATCCTGCTTCATTTCCCCATAAACTTGAACCTAGGTAGCCAGCAAACAGTTGGAATGAAGGCGTCCTGAAGGCTATGCATAATTCCTGTCTCTGCCCCCTCCAGGAGCTTGCCATGCCTGGGGAGGACCTGAAGCTTAGCCTTATCTTACGGCAACCAATGATCTTAGAAAAAGGTCAGCGTTTTACCCTGCGAGATGGCAACCGGACCATCGGCACTGGCCTTGTCACTGACACACCAGTCATGACTGAGGAGGACAAGAATCTCAAGTGGAGTTGAGTCTGCACCTCTGCTCAGGCTCTTGAGTTCAGGGCTGCACTGGCCAGTGTTCGCTCCTTCTGGTGCCCCCTTCCCAGGGCATAGACTGTAACCTAGCAGTTGCGCTAGACTGACACTTTCCCTGCCAGAAGAGGCCATGTAGCCTGCCCGGTGAGGTAGGTCAATAAACTGTTCTGTGAATAGTAAGCTAGCCTGGGTCTCCTGTCCTTTGTATAAGTTGGAACGATAAAGGTATATAAAAATGGAGCTGAAGCCTGGGACAGATGGGCTTTGAGATATCCCTGAGCCATTTTAACTGAGTTCTCTCTAGCCTCAGTTCATCTCTGTGGTGTAGGCTGGAAAAGTTCCTTTTTTAAAAAGCTGTCATTACTGCTGTGACAATTTAAGGGAGAAGCCAAAGACTGGCTATCCTCCTGGGAGACAGTGGAAAGGATTTTGTTACCACCTGGAGCCAGCATGGGCTCTGCTCAGGTGCCAAATCCACCTCATTTCTTCCTTGAGTATTTATCTACTAGGCTGTTAATGTCTAGCCACCCTTGTTTAAGCTTTGACACTGGAGACTGTATCTTACCACTAGAACCAGCACCTAAGAGGTACTTGATTAACCACTGTCTTAATTCTAAACAGGCTTGAGAAAGTTGTAGAATGAAGGTTTCTTTTGTTTTTTGAGGTTTAACCCTTTTCACATTTGAAAAGAAGTGCTGCTCGCTGCCAGTGTTAATATGCATAGGAATGCTACATTTTCTAGGATTTAGCATTTTCAGCAATCAAGAATTAAACAGTATTTCATAAATAGAAACACCACTACTAAAAACAGAATGCTATAAATAGAATGTCACATTTCCAAAAACTATCAATACACTAGAGCGATGCAAAAAAAAGCAAGATATTTCATGGCAAACTTTGGGGGTAAGGTTAGGACTGTAATCCATAAGTTATCTAGGGGTAAACGCTACTGCCTCAAGCACTGCCAGCATGTATTCTTAGGGCAAGTGGGAAATGGGTTAAAATCAAGAAAAAGGCTGTTTATCAAATATACAGGGGATAAAATGCTGAGATTTTTTTTAAAACCTAAAATAACCGATGAGGATGCTGACTCCAAACAGAAGTAACATTCAGCAGGGATTAATGGCCACCTTTCAAACGTGGATCCTGACAAATGAGTATATTTAGACAACCTACTGATAAGTAGTCCTAAGAGGGGAGGCCCTCCAACCTGAGAGCAGTTTTGAGAAACTGAGAACTTCATCTATGACTCCAGAGCAGAGGCCCAAGAGAAGGAGGACTTAAGGCAGGTTTGCTTGTTTTACCCTCGGTGTCCAAGGTGAAGCTAGAAAGTCTCAGGGGGACTCCTTACTGGAGGTGAAGTTCCAACTTCAGGATTTCTGCTCTTAGGGGTAAGATAAGTTAAAACCAATCTACAGTCCTTCCATAAAGCATCAAAAGGACTACTCAGTAAACACAGTTATATCACTCACAGTACTAGACATCTGTGTCCCCTCAGCCCAACTGAAAGATTTCCTGTGCCTGCTTTTTCCATCACTGCCCAACCCCAATAGACATCCCTTAAGATAGCTCTAACTTGGGACCTCAAAACAGCCTATTGTAGCAGCCAATCAGCTGCTACAGACAATGCCTTTCTTCACTTATCTCATACCTCCCCTTCCTCAACTCCCGTGTCCACCAGATTTCAGATATTCACACCCTGGAAATTCTTTCCCAGTATCTAATCTTCATCTGTCCTGTCTTGGTCTCAGCCAATTTTCTCTGGCTTTGGTCAGAGCTGAAATGCCCCTGCCTACCACTGAGCACCAGTTCCATCCTCACAATCCCCTAAGGGTGAAATTATCTCCATTTTACAGACAAGATGACCAAGGTCAGGTCAGATAAGAATTCCAAACTACCTCAAAAAAAAAACCTCTGAGGCCTGTTTTTTCTACCTCTTCGCCCCAAGCTTGGTTGGTCTTGCCCTGTCCTTAATCCCGTTTAGCTACTGCTCCTCTAAACCCCAACCCCCTCTTCTTCCACTAGCAGCTTTGCCTTTATAGGTCTCACCTGCACCCAAGACTTCTCACCAGTCAGGCCTGTTTCCAGTGGCCATGTACACTAAAGTGCTTTTCAGTGTAAAGCAGTGAACATAATTCACAAGGCACTTAGAAAGTCACTGGGAGGTTGGGTGACTTGTGCAGTAGTTGTAGCCAAAAGGGCACCATCCTCAGGCTATAGAGCTACAATGCCCGTCTCTGGAAACACATCCTACACATTTAAGACTGACAGCTATCTTACTCTACTCCCCAAAGAGAAAACTACAGGCAGGTTAAGTTAGTTTAAAATTTTATTTTTTTTTTTAAATTTTTTATAATATTTTTATGTAATAAAAAGTAAAAGTCCTTGTCCAACCATCCTTGTGGGGCATCTGTCTCTCACGCAGGTCACTCAAGTTAATGGGGAAGAAAGAACAGGGGGCCCAAGTCTGAGATTATAAATAATAGAAAATAAAAGATCTTCCGTCTCCAGCGGGGGAGAGGTAAGAGGATGGGAGGGCAAGATGGGGTGGGGATGGGCAGGGGCAGAGAAGGAACCTCCCACCCCGCTGGACCCTGGCCCTGCCCACTGAGGCCCCTCCCATTCAAGGTGCTTGGCAGGAATTCCCCAGCCCCAGGGCAGGGGAAAGTGAGGATTGGGGGGCTGGGATGGTCCGAGCTGCTGGGGGAAGAGACATAGATCACTCTTCCCTCCACTCATGGAGGTCTCAGGTCGCGGCCAGGACAATCTTCAGTTCCCCGGGGGGTGGAAGGGGAGCTGCTGGGAGGGATGAGATTGAACTGGTTGGAGGGGAAAGAGAAGAGAGCAGGAGCATTAGAACCCAAGCAGCTGTCCCTTCATCCAATGCCGTCCAGTGTGGGGTGTGGGGGGGAGTGTTTGGGTGGGAGCGGCCTCCTCAAGGTGTCTCATGGGGCTGTCAGAAGCACAGATCAAACGCTGTTTCCCAGTGAGCCAGAGCCCTTACTCGTGTGCCCAGCTCAGCCCCCCACACCCCAGCCTGGCCCTGTCTGCTGCGCTGACCTTACCTCGGCTAAGTCAGGAGACAGTCGGGGTCACTGAGAGCTGGGGAGGCAGTGGGGAGGGGGGCTGCTGGATCACAACTGAGCGAGGACGGAGGGAAGCAAAGGACAGAGCCAGGAGCAAGCCCCTGGCGGCGGCGACTGTGGCTTCTGCCCACCCTACATACTTCACAGACAGGTGCAGGTCGGCGGGCGCCCTGTGGGACAGCCCTGCCTCCAAGACCCCTCACTCCCCACCCAGAACCCGTGCATCCTGCCCCACCTGCAGCCCATCAGCTCTTCCATGCCAAATTCCCCCAGCTAACGAGAACTCACGAATCCTGTCATCGGCTCCTCCTGGAAATCCAGGCGCCTGGCCAGGCTGCTCACCTTGGGGGTGTCCGATGTAGGGGTAGGGTGAGGGTGTGGAAGCTGAGAGTGCAGGCACCCCACTCTGGGGCACTGCGCCTTGGGGGGGGCCCCCATGGCTCTGGGGTGGGTGCAGCAGCATCACCTGGGGCGGGTGGGGAGCCCCAGGGTGAGGGGGCGGGGCTGCTGTGATTCCAGTTTGGACATGGGCCTGCAGAAAAAAGAAAGTAGCTAGGAGCACCAAAGGACCTTGACACAGGCTGAGAGTCCTTAATGTTGGGAGCACTAAGTAAAGGTGGCACCACAGACTCAGGAATGGGATAGTCCCATGGTTAAGGTCCTCACAGCAGAACAGACCCAGAGGAAGTGGGTCCCTCTGGGCTCTTACCTGGGTAACATGGGCCATGTTGGTGAAGCCGTGGGGCAGCTGCTGGTGGGCATGGATGGCATACACAGCAGCTGGCTGGGGAAAGCTGCTCTGAGGGGACTGGGCAGAAGGTCCCGGTGGCAGAGAAGGCGGCGTGCCTGTCAGGGCCCCTGGGTGGTACAGATTCTGCTGTGGCTGTCCACTGCCCAGGTGTGGGGCCTGCCCTGCCTGGTGCTGTCAGGGGGAGGGGAAGGGTGAGTGCCACCCACTCTTCTGGTACCCAGGCCTTTCATCTGTTGACCTCTTGACCACCCCACTGGGGAATTACCCCTAGCTCTATCCCTCACTTCCAACCACCCGTTCCTGCCCCAGTCACTCAGATCCCCCATGGCAGGCACCTGGACAGGACTGGGGGCTGCATGCTGGGACTGTGGCTGGCTCCCAGTAGGCGTGGTGGCCGGCTGCGGCTGGTGGGCATGGAGTTGCGTGGCATGGTGTGGATAGGACTGGTGAACAGTGGCTACAGCAGGAAAGAGGGAAAGAATAAGTGCTGAGCACACTGGAGGAGCTGAGGAGCACAGCCTGGAGTGGAGGGGGATGGTATAGCAGAACTCACCATAAAGGGCTTGGGGGGTGGGCTGCTCTGCAGAAGGGTACTGAGGGGTGGAGGATGACACAATGGCCTGAGGATGGCTCCCTGACGTCAGCATGCGTGGGTTGCTTTGAAGCATGGGGGCAAACACCGGCTGGAGTGGCAAGGAGAGAAATGGTTGGCACAGCAAAGGATTTGGAAGGCATAACCTGTGCACAGCACTACTCTGGCTTTGTCACAACTACCTTGTTTAACAATCACAATCACCCAACTATGTAGATGCTACTTTATCGACACTTTATAGAAAAAAACTAAGGCTTGGGTGTTCAAGTGCCTTGCCACGGGTCCTACTGGAGCCAGGACTAAAGCTCAAATCTGACACCACCATTCAGAACACTGCCTGCCTCTCTCACCCAGCTCCTCTGAGTCTAGGTGAAGAAGACAGGATCTCTAGCAGGGCTCCTGCATCCCCATGTCCCTCCTGTGCCTCAAGTCACCTGTGAGGGATAGTGGGCCATGGGCTGCATCATGGTGGGCTGGCCTGGGAACTGCTGTGGGTTGTAGGGGATGTAGGAAGAATAAGGTGTGGCAGCCACCAGAGGTGGGCCAGCAGCGGCGGCGGCCTGCATCATTGGAGGGGCTGAGGCTGGCTGGTGTTGGTCCGAGCGCTGGGGGGGCAGGGAGCCTGGGGGTGGGGGGAAAATAGTGCAGAGCTCAAGCGCCATCTGCCAGGAGGTATTAGGCAGCCCCACTGACTGCCTCTCCAGACCCTGCTCACCTTTTGCTCCCCGGTACTTGCCCTGCTGTCCAGGCACTGAGTTGGATACAGGATATGGATACATCTGAGGTGCCTAGAAACAAGGAGACGAGGCTGAACGACTTATTTACAAATGCCCAGAACACGTGCGACCTGGTCCCTCAGCTAGCCCAACCAAACCTCCTACTTAACCTGGGCCCACTCGGTTTCTTACCTGAACAGCTGGTCCCATGTGGATCTGAGGTATGTAGGAAATGTATTGAGGGCTATACAGCCCACTTTGGCCTGCTGTCAGCACCGGGATGGAGGGAGTTGAATGAGTACGGGGCCCCGGAGAAGTTGGAGTACTGGTGGATTTATTCTGTAAGAGATGAGAGACAACATATGTAAAATATCTCACAATTTTTCTATCTGCTTTCACTCCCCAGCCTCCACCTATATAGCAACAGCATTCGTGGAGTGCTGTGTGCTAAACACATGCTACACTTTATCTTGGTTAAGCCTCACATCAAACCTTATGACATGGGGGCACTCTAAAATTATAGATGAGGAAACAGAGAAATTACGTGGCTAGTCCAAGAACACAAAGCTTACAAGTGCAGGGATTTAAGCCAAAATTGGTGGGCCTAACTGAAGCCATGCTCATAACTACCATGTTGAGATACTCCCTGAGCCAAATGCTAAGTCCCAGAGAGAAACCTATAAATACTTGTCAGAAACATCACATTCCTCGCCACTCAGTCCTGAAACTTGTTTTCACCAAACCAGCCCAACTGCTGCTATCTCTATACTTTCACAATGTCTCCTCTCTCACTGCCTGACAGTCAAATGCTCCCCTCCCTCTTCAGTGTTGTTACCCTACTCCCAAATCTCTTTTGTGGAAACCAAAGTCCATATTCTCCTATCCCATCTCACCACAGACAGCAGAGGCTTTGTGGGATTGAACTCCTTGGCATTGGGGTTCAATGTTGACTTCTTCACTTGTCTGTAAGAGAAAAATAAAGTAAATCCTCATGGCTCGCTCCTCATTCTCCAACACCCACCCAGCTCCCCACTCCACTCACTCAGCAACAGGGCCCTCATCCTTGTCATCTCCCTTGATGAAGCCCACTGGGGGGCTGCCGGTTTGGCTTGGGCAAGGTGGTGGGGGCTGATCTGGCCCTTCAGTGCCTCCTGCTGGTGGCAGGGGCGGTTTGTCCTCCTTATCCAATATGGACTCTGTCTTGGAGGAGACTGGGGACCCCATGGACTCTGAAGTCAATAGACCATCAACTTCTTTCTCCTTCCCTTTGGCCTCTTCCTTTAAGATCCGAGGAGAAAAAGGATCCAGGCTGGTTTCAGGAGAGCTACTGGGCTGAAGCTGAAAGGAAAGAACCACACATACAGCACTGTCTAGTCCAGACCCCAGGCCCTGCTTCATTCTTTCACCCTTGCTCTCATCACTTCTAATTCACCTAATCCTATGCCTCTTCCATAAGCGCCCCCACCTCCTTCAACTTCAGTTATTAACATCCTAGCTCATTCCCACCCTTCTCACCTTAAACTGTGCTCCAAACTTTCTCAGTTCTTCCAGTTGAAAGCGTTTCTGTTCATTCTGAAGGCCAGAGACTATTAGAAACAGTAAAAGAGAAAATATACAATTCTTTTCTCAAAGTAGCTACACAGTGCCAGTAGCTACACATAACAAAACAACCAAAAACAAAAGAGGAGCTCCTGAGAATCTTATCAGAGAAATTAGGATCAAAGAACTAATAGACATTGTTTCTAAATTCCAACAACTTTCCTAACTGAAATGCTCTCCTGATCAAAGGAGTATTAGATGTCAGCAGATAAAAACAATCCTCACCTTTCCCAGATATCCGAGACAGCTCCTGGGACTCCAGAGTTCTCCCAGGTTCCTTGGCCGAAAGTTCTTTTACTGAGCAAGAAGAGACAGATGCCTGAAGGTCCTTTTGTCCAGAACCACACTTCACATTGTCCACAGCCCTCAACCATCTGGCTCTTACCATCTGTGGGAGCCAGTGAGATCTTTGGAGAAGCTGGAGAAACGGAGCCTACTCCAGGGTCCACAATTGATGATGTCACAGGGATGGAAGCTGAAGAGGTCGGTACTGCTGAGCCAATGGGAGACTCAAGACAAGAAGCTGAGACTGGGGCAGGGGCAGCCGACTTGGGGGAGCGTGGGGGATACATCCGGCCCACTGAAAGAAAAGGGAAAGCTGTAGAATGGTTACTGCTGGTCACTAAGCAATGGGTACAGAGGACTTACTAGAAACACCAAGAAAAGTTTATCTACTCTTTTATATACCACAAACCTAAATGCCTAGAAGGGCAAGACAGGTAACATAAGCAGGTAAAATGGCCTCATGGGCACCATGAAAGATTTAAAGAGATAGTCATGACTCAGTTCCAGCCAACTGGAGCTATACAGCAAGACAGGTCAGTGCTGGCAGAACTTCCTGTATTTCAAAAGAAATTGGAAATTTTCTATGATTTCTCTTGTTTTAAATGCTGGCAACTAACTTAAACAAAAGACATCTGCCACCAGGCACACCTATAGATTGCTATGCTGGGGTTTCTGCACAAAGGAAACTAAAAAATTCTTTTCTAAAAAGCATAAATCCAAACCCCCAAAACACCTTTGAGAGTACTCCAAACACTGACATTTATATCCTTCCACAAATTTCTATCCATTCATTTAACACTGCTGAAATTTTACCTGCAGAAGGGGGTGGAACAGAAGCTTCTCCAGAAGGCCTACCGCTGGGTGAAGATAGAGTCTTAGCACCTCTCAGAGGTCGCTGTGCCTTAGGAGACATGCGGGAAGGGCCTATTTTTTTTTTTTAAAGACAGGAGAAAAAAGAGGGAGAGTATTTATTATTACATTACCACCAACGCGTTATCCTTCCAACCCATCTAAGTCCTTTCAATTACCCTTCCCACCTCCTTACTGTCCCCGCTTCCCGATCCCCACATCTGCTTCATAACTCACCTCCATTAATACCACGTGTTTCAGAACCTGGGCCAGGGCTGCTATTATCAAGATGATGAGGGCCACGAGGTGGCAAAGAGCTAAGGCCAGGCCGGCCGCCCCGGGAACTGCTGCATCGAACTCCTCCCCGGGGACCTTCCCGAACTCGTTGAGGTAGAGGGATATGCTTTCCCTCCCTGGGAAAGGAAGTTCAAATAAGGTCAAGTAGCCACAAAACCCACACATTTTGGAAATATGAAGCCCTTCTTTCTCAAGTCCACCTCTCACTCCAACACACACATGCACAAGTACGCATACACGAAATGCCTGGCTCGAGCTTTCTGCACTATCCCACCTGAAGATTTGTCCTGGTTAAATGTTCTGTGGCTACAGGCTTATGACCTTGTGTGTCAACCCTGACCTGACCAACCTGGCCAATGCCCCACAATTCCACCACTCCTGACCTACGAAAAAAGAAGTATCACAACACTGTAGTTCAAGGTGTTTACAAGATACAGATTATCATGCAGAGTTTGATTTTTCACAAAGAATAAAACATAGATATGGATGGATGTACAGACACACACACACACACACACACACAATACATACCAAAACTCTGAAAAAAATTTTTTTCCCGTAAATCCATAATCTTTAGCCTCATTACCACGGGCAGATCACTTAACCACTCTAGTTTTCTAGACTGAAATTTGGAATAACTATTTCTTAATCTACATCTCATATGGCTGTGAAGCTAAAACAAGACTGTACAAAGCTCTCGGTCCAAGCCCTGGCCCATACGATGAGCCCCAAACAGGCCAGGCTGCCCTCGACAATACCTAGACGCCAAGCTGGGACTCTCTCGTCCTGACCCCTGCCGCTGGACTGCACTGTGCTTCTCCTCTTCAGTGCGCCCATCATCGTTCTCCATAGCGATCCGCAGGCGGTACTGGGGGCTCGATTCAATCTCCCGAGCCAACTGGGCTGCACGCAGCTCCCGCTGACGAAACTCTTCCGAGTTGTCCTTCTCTAAGGGGACCCTGAGAGGACCACCACACAGACCACCACCATCCCAGTGCCAGGGTACAAAAGGGGAAAAAGGAAAAACATTTCTGTTAGTCCTGTCACAAGCTCAGGTATGTAAGTAGTTAACCCCTTTAGCAACTCAGCATATTTAATGGTCCTCTCTGAATCTGAGGAACACTTACGCACATATTCAAGTATGTTTTAATTTCTAGAGGACAAATGGACAAGAAAGCAGTTAATTCCACCCATGAGGTGGCCTGGATCAAGGATAAAACCTTTGAGGGAGCACAACAGGAGTGGGGAGAGGGCAATCTGGACACCAGGAAAAGCATGAACAAAAGCTATGTTCCACCTAGAGACCTGCTCTTCTGTTAGTGACCCCACACCTCAAACTGCACCACCAAGATACTCACGTGTAAGAAGAGAGACTGCTATCATAGGTGGTCTTTACACCGTAATTCTCTTCATTGAACTTGAACATTTCGTTGGGATCCCATCCATTAGACTAGGAAGGGAGTAGGGAGAATGTTTTAAAACCCAGCAAAGATGAGACAACATGAGCGGATCTAGAGCATATTATGTTAAGTGAAACAAGTCAGAGAAAGGAAAGTACCACACAATCTCACTTATATATGGAACCTAAAGAATAAAATGAGCAAACAAAATAGAAACAGACTCACAGATACAGAGAACAAACTGGTGGTTGCTAAATGGGAGCGGGGTTGGGAGGTTGGATGAAAAGGTGAAGGGATTAAGAAGTACAAATTGGTAGTTACAAAATAGTCACAGACATGTAAAATATAACAGAAGGAACACAGTCACTATTACTTAGTAACTATATATATAAAATGCCAGGTGGTTACTAGATAAACTGTGTGTGTGGGGGGGATCCCTTCGTAAATTTTATGTCTAACCACTACTCTGTACACTTGAAACTAATATAATACTAAATGTCAACTGTAATTGAAATTTTTTTTTAATATTGCCAAAAAAAAATAAAAATAAAAATAAAAAATCCTAGCAAGGAAAACAATGACCTGTCATTCTCCATCAGGCTGATAAATTTAAAAATCTAACCAAACCAAGAGTGAAAAAAACATGGCTGGTGGGAATATCAACTAGAACTACCAAATGTGGCACAAATTGGCAATAACTAGGAAAACTGAAGCCTTGAGACCTAACAAATCCATTTTCAGAGTAATTTCGGTATACATGCATGGGAGTACATGTTCTAAAAATTCAGTAAGTCACTATTTTTAATAACAAAATAATGGCAACAGAACACCAATCAGTAAAGAAAGGGATAAATACGATTTGGTAGATATACGTATATAGGCATGTATACAAACAGAACAGTAGACAACAGTTAAAAAGCAACGAACTAGAACTATGTATTAGCATAAAACATTCAAAAACAGACAGGAAGAGTAAATTCTTGTGTAAATTAAATAGCTAAATAGCAATGCATTTACTCATGAGAAATTTTAAATGATCAAAGTACAGTAGTTTTTCAGAAGAGAAATGGGCTTACATGGTACTTACTCTTGTCTATACTTTTTCTTAAAAGATGAAGCAAATGTTAAAAGTAGTTAATCACACATGGTAGGAAAACAGATATTTTTGTTTTGTTCTTTTCTGTACCTTTCATTTGAAATCTGACTGCCATGAGCAAGCAATAGTAAAAGATGTTCCTCCTCCCTCCCTAGCAGCAACTCGTTTCCAGGAATGATGTCAGTGTCTATACCCCACACACTGGCAGCAGGGCTGCCCAGCTCGCAGGGTCAGGGAAGGAAACTGTACCATGTCAGACTCGAGGTCATAGTCATCGCTGTTGCTGTCACCCCCTTCCCAGCGCTGAAGAACCTTCTCTTTGTGCTCTCCATTCACCTTCGAGTTCATGGCAATGGCTGAATCAGTGAACTTATCTGTGGGGGCAGAGTTGAAGATCAGGAGTTAGGTGTCAGTTCCTTCTTTCTTTACAACCCCCTCCTCCCCAAATAGTTCAGAAGCAGAGAAAAGCGTGTGTGTCTCAGGGCTTGTAAGTGGGGGTGGTGGGCAGGCGCCAACATAAAAAGCCTCATCTTAATAGTTCAGCAAGAAGCCGAAAACAAAGAAAATATGAAGAACCAAAACATACACCAAATTCATCCTACTTTATCTTAAACATCAAGACACATTCTCAAGAAAAATCCAGCAGTCTTCTTCAGAAAAAAAATGGTAAAGAGGGTGGTGATATGTGGGAGTTAAAATCAAGTTATCCTGTAACTGCTCTATGCCCTCCACTCACAGAAAGTGGCTCTGACATAACAGCCTGCCATAGTACCTTTAGTAGCATAATTGAAGTCAACATTTCGGAAGTGGACAAGCATGACATCACTTGGCTTAAACACCATGGTGTCCACAATGTCTTCCCGTCGAGGGCCACCTGCTGGCTCAGATGCTTTCCGGTGCACAGCATCTACTGCTAGTTCAAACTAAAAAAGACCCATTTTCCAACACCCAAAGGTCAGTAATAAAGAAACATGAAAGCAAAAATATGACTATTTTTCTCTTACCCTTTCTAAACTTTTCCCAACACGTGTGATGTCTTCTCAACATCAGCCACAGGACTTGGCGAAAGTCCCAAACTTAAAAATTTATATTTTAAAATTAAGCATTTTAACAGTGAAAGCATCCAGCCCTCAAATTTCACACCCATGTCTTTCAAAGCTTGCAGCACTATTTTCAGCACAGAAATAACTAATGGCCAAAACACTAACCAACACCACTCAATCCACATCTTCAATGAGACTATTTCATCATCCTCCTTCCATGCAACTCTAAAAACAAGCTAATTTGAGTACACTGACCTTTGAGCTCAGAGTCTTGAAGATACCTTCATAGGTGGTACCATTCTTCACCTTTACATCACAAGTGGAGCCCTGGGAGAGTGGGAAAAATAAGAAGTGTCTCCAGCAAAGAGATGCAATACATTCCTCAAACAACCCAGTGGTTAGGTACCCACTTACCACAACAGCTGTAAGAAAGTGCAGCATTCTGGAATTGTTGTAGACACCCTCAAACACCTGTCAGTAACACAGTAGAGAGAAACAGGAATAGCCAGTCAACACCACACTTTCCTTCTAAAAGCCCACACTCCATATAAACCCGCCTATATGTGCTGGGCCCCCTGGTCTTCTGAACCCACCTGACAATTTCTGCACCTCAACATACGTGTCTTTTACACCTCTACCTTGGGGAGGAAAAGGCACTCACCGGTGACTGTGGGGGTCCCTTTCCTGTGCTTTGTCCCCTGTAAGGAAACAACAAGTTAAATTTGTTCAATCCCTCTTACACAATTAATTACAAAGGACTTTGTATCCCAAAACCATACCATGTGAAGATGCTGATTTAGGCTACGATTAATTAACAAGATTTTCAAACTCTCATCCCATAAAGGAATAAGCATTACAAATGTTAGTAAAACAAACCTCAACAACTGTTGTCAACTGCTTTAACAGCATATTCGACACAACCATCTCACTTTCTCCAAGAGGCCAGGGCTGCATGCTTCCAACAAACCAATGATAAAGTATTCAATAACCAATAACCCACCTCAAATATAAAGGTGAAAACAGAGAGTGCAGATTCGGAAGTACCTAGCTCAAGCACATTACCTCCGAAATAGGAAAGACAATCATTTTCAGCAACTTTACCCCTCAAGCACTGGGAGGAGGGTACTCCCTTTATAGCCCACCCCCTCGACCTCTTTACTCATTCAGCCCGTTACCCACTCTGGGAGGGGGTCATCAATGGCCTGGTAACCCTGCTCCTCGCTGGCTGATGTAACCGGCGGTCGAGGAGGGTGATGAGAGGGCCGTTGGCGGGGCTGGGGGACAGCGCAGCCGCAAGAGCCATCCACAGGGAGGCCTCGCCCGCTCTGCGCCTGCGCACTAAAGCCCACGGGCCTCTTCAAAAACCCTCCTCCCGCTATCAGAACCCTCTGCGCCTGCGTGTATCGCCACGCTCAATTCCATTAACCCATACTCAGAAGAACCCGAGTGGGGTGTCCACCACTCAGCCACGAACTCCCTCCATGCACACTCCTGGCCACTGCCCCATGTTACCCCAGGCTCGCGAACGCCTGGGTCATAAGACAAGAGCATCCACGCACACGTACGTAATGAGCGCGCGCACGCGTTGGAGGTTCCCGGCCCGCAGTCCTCCCAGTTGCCTCTCTTTCCGTCCCCCCGCCCACCCCGCTCCCCTCCTACTGGCCAGACCAGGAAAGGGGAGGTGGCCACCCGCTCCCAAGTCCCTCCCTCCCCATTGGCCAAACTGTGGGCCGCGCGCCCCCCTCCATTGGCTATGGCCGGGGACCCCTTCCCACAGCTGACTCCCCATTGGCTGAAAACCGGGACCGCGAGACCCTCCTTGGTAATGGAGCCGGGGACCCCGATCATCTCTTCACCCCCCCAACTCTTCGTTCCGACGGTGTTGGCGGGATGCGCCCTGCCTGCCCTTAAGGCCCAGCCGCGAGCCCTGACTAGGCTCTGAGAGTGGAGCAGGGTCCCTAAATGTCTCAGTGGCTGCCGGGGAACCCTTTTCTTCCGACCTGTTAGGATTTGAGGGGGCCCACCCCCCAGCCCCACGGAGGGTTCCCCAATCCCCCTGGCGCCCCTCAAAAGCGGCCAGGCTAGGAGCCCGTCACGCGCGGCTGTAATCAGGTTTCAGCTACCGGGCCGGAACCGAGTCGCCACCGCCCCGCAGCCGGGGCTCCCGCGCCCAGAAACCCACCCCTTCTCACCTGGCGCTGCCGATGGTCGCTGGCCCTGGCCTCTCTTGATGTTGCTGCTGCGGCGGCGGCTGCGGTGCCAAGATGCCCTCGGGTCCCCGACGGAGTCCGCTCCCGGCAGCGGCTGCAGGCCCCAGGCAGGGGGAAGCGGCCGCAGGAGGCCCTGGGGGAGCCGAGGCAGAGGCTAGGGGCGCCGGGAGGCCGCCGTTGGGAGGGCTGGTGCCCCCGGCAGGCCGGCGGGCCACGGCCTGTTGCGTGGGGGGCGGCTGCTGGGGCTGGGAAGTCTGTTGTGGCGGCTGAGGCTTCAACATGATGGCAGCGTCCGGAAGGGGAATTAGGGGGAAGGGAGGGAGAGAGGAGGCCGGGGCTAGGCCCCTGCCGGAGAGCGCGGGAAGCAAGGGGAATTGGGAAGCTGGGGACCCGCCGTTGGCGGGCGGGGGGGAGCCCCGCGGCGTCGGGGT
>NW_006436812.1:8199332-8257846 GCF_000325575.1 Pteropus alecto
CCGCGGTGCGAGAAAGCGCCGCGAGGCGGAAGGGGAGGGGGGTCTCGCGGGCCGGAGGAAAGCGAGAGGGCGCGAGCCGGCCTGGCGCGCGTGCGCGTCGCCGGTGAAAGGGAGGGGGAAGAGCGCGCGGGCGGGAGCTCCCGAAGGGGGAGGGGCAGGGGAGGGAGCGGCGGCGCGCTGTCCGCGCTCACCGAGGCGGTTAGCTCCGGCGGGAGAGAATAAAGAAAGGTGAACCTCGCGCCCCTAGGCTTTGGAATGGGGAAGGAGCATCGCGGGCGCTCACGCGCGCCAAGGATTTAGGGTCTCTAGGTCTCTCACAGCCCTAGAGGCGGCCGGCCGCTGTCGCTTCACAATGAGCGTGTGAAGCGCTGGGGGAGGAGCCGAAGAAGCGGAGAGGAAGAGCCGGCCGCCCCGCCCACGCCGCCGGCGTAGCGTCAGGATGCCTCCGCAGTAGTGTGAGCTATCAAGACAGCGTGCAGTTCTTCCGCCATTTGGAGGCCTTTGGGCGGAGTCAAATTGCAAAAAAATCCCGGGACTAGACAAGTGGCTTCTCCGTGGCGATGGTGGGTTTCATTAGGAGATACTCTCTACCTTATCTATTTTAAATAAGACTATTGGGCATTAAGGTTATCGGTTTGAGGACGCCGATCTTTGCAGATGTCTGCGCCTAATCCCAAATTATTTTAAACTTCAATTATTTTAAACCTAAATGATTTCTCCATCCGCTAGAATGAACCCTTAAACTGTGGTGGTAATAAAGAGACTGAAGGACGAAGTTCCTAGGGTCTAGTTCAAAATGCTCCACCCGTCTGCCCTCATTCATTTAAAATTATTTGGGCTAGATGCTTTGGATACAACCAATTAAACCACTTCCTGCCCTCAGTTCAGGCTAGTGGTAGATTTCAGTTAGATGAAAGCAGGAGTGACACCTAATCCAGGTTTGGGTGATGGATTTCTAGGCAGGGGGAACAGAATGGAACAAGCTAAGAAAACTTCAGCATGGCTAGAGAATAAAATTAAAGAGGGTGGAGGTTAAAAACAAATGAAACTGGAGACATAAGTAACCTGGGACCAGATTTTTAAGAGGGACATTATCCTCAAAGCAGTGGGGAGCCTTTTACAGAAAACGCAGAGGTAAGATTTGTATTTTAAAAGCCTTTTTGCCACGTGGAGAATGGAGTAAAGCAATAATTAAGTCTGTGGACTTAATCCCAGTAAAACTGTCAAATCTCAGACTCACTTCACTCTGGGCATTAGCGTTGGAGTTCTTCTCAAACCCTCTTCCCCCACAAAATGCACACACCTAGATAAAAATCTGCCTTAATCTTAGCGAAGTATTCCTTCACTCCTGCCTCACTTCTAGCTTCAAGTGTGTTAGGCTCCCTTCCTGTGTGCTTGCCCTGCAATTTTCCACACTTTCTCTAAGAGCTCCTTGAATTCTGTCTTCTTGGTAGTAGCAGCTCCCTAAGGGTTGGGATCTTACTGCTCCTGCAGTACCTAGCACAATGCAGGCAGTCAATTAGGTACTTTGAAGTGAATGGATCTGAGTGGTATTTTAAAGACCTGAATAGCTAAATAACAGTCCAGCTTTTTCCTGGCATTACCTGTACCACCTGGTGCCATGCCACCTCTCCAGCCTCATTATGGACACTCCTGTTTCCCCCACCCACAGCCTCTTCCCACACTCAGTTCTAAGTTTTAGCCCTGTTAAGCTTCCATTTCCACAACATGCTTTGCTCTTATTCAACTCTGCCTTTACATGTGCTGTTTTTCACCTACTTTCTCATTCTTCAAGCTCTGCTGTCAAGTCCTTTCAAACATCCTGTTATTGACTCCCTCTTCTGGGCTCTCAGAGCACTGTGATAATTTTGCCTCTCCTTTCCACTAGAGTCCACTGTATTTTATTCATTTCCAACTCGGCTGGCACACAGTCATTCAATTGGTAAATGAATGAAATGTCTTATATGCAATTTAGAAATTATACCACTGACTTGATATGGAGTGATTTCCAGAATATATTGTTAAGTGAAGAAAGCAAAGTTCAAAGGAGTATAAACTATGCTACCTTTGTGCAAGGAAGAAGGGGAAATAAGAAAACATAAACGTATCTGCAAATTTTTGCAAAGAAAAACTCAGCAAGGCTAAACCGAAAACAAAATTGATTACTTATGATGGGTAGAGAAAAAGAGAGATCCTTGGTTATTTGGTTACATTCTTCTTGAAGGAAGAAGCCACAGAGCTCTGATTGAGGAGAAGGCAAACTTCCTTGAGTATACCTTTTCATATGGTTTTGACTTTTCAACACATGTTAATGGTCAACATATTCAAAAAATTAAATCAACAGAGATTATGGGTACCTAAAATCCGAATATAGATGTAAATAAATGAACCCAACTCTATTTTAAATTAATAAAAATAACACTGAAGGGGAAAAAATAGGACTGATTCAAGGAACTTTCAAGCACCCTCTGTCTAAAGAAAAAATAACAGCAAATAAATCTTGAATTATTCTTAGGTTTGCTGTAGGGCAAGGCTTTGACCATTCTGAAACTATTGGCTGTGTTGTGGATTGAGCACACGAGTAAATATATAGACGTTGAGAGCCAGGGTTCTCACTGGGGAAGTAGGGAGAAACATATATGGAATGAGAAAAGTGACCAAAAGTTTTGTGAGGATCAGAACGGGAATTATCAGTATAGAATTTATGGAAAAAATAAGATAGACGGATAGATGGATTTACGCATATCTAGTTCCCAAATCTTGCTTTCTAAATATCATTCTACAGAAAGGACCTAGGGCTCCTTGAAGAAATGGCTGATTGCAGCCTGGGCAGGAGTAAAGAAGGTACCAAATGAGCTTGAAGATGAGCTTGAGCCAGAAAATAAGTACTAAAAAAAATTATAAGGGCATGAAAGAGACACAGGAGCCATCTTAAAGAGGCCAAATCTGTCACAATTTGAGCATCAAAATAAGTATAGTAACATTATAACTCATTGAATAAAGGAAGAACCCATGCATTAATACTGTTAATAAACATATACATGTACACATTAAAAGAAGAAACATACAGGAGAAATAATGACTGTATTCCTCAAGAATGTCCGTGGCATGACAGCCAAAGAAAAGTTGAACTGTTCCAGATTTAAAAAGAGGCTAAAGCAACTAACAAGTGAAATACTTGATCCTAGCCTAGATCTAGGAAAAAAGTGCTATAAAAGATAGTCACTGTTCCTTCCCCGCAAAAGACATTATGGGGAAGATCGATGAATTTGGAATATAGGTTATAAAGTATTACATCTTTGATAAATTTCCTGAATGTGATAACTCTATAGATATGTAAAAGTATATTATAGTAAATACACACTGAAGTAGTATGGGGGAAAAGAACGTGATATATGTAACCTACTACACACACACACACACACACACACACAAAGCAGAGCTCAAAGTTGCCAAGATAAGAAGCAAAAATTCTGCAAGTGAGTAATTAAGTATAATAGTGAGAAGAGCAAGATTCATTTTTACTGCATGATTCTCAGACTCATGTATTCTGGCTGTAGGGGAGACAGCACCATATAATGGTCTCTGATTAAAGTATATACTCTATCCTGTAAAATAGAACCCCATCCTTTTAGGGTGTGGTCTTCCAAGTGACACCATAACTGAATCTTTAGTAAGCCATTCCACCATGCCAGGGACTGTGTTGATTTGTTCCAGTAAGGATATTGCATCTGAGACAGCAGCTACAGTTAGAGTCACCAACTGATTAAGTTTACAGTAGTCCACAGTCATTCTCCAAGATCCATCTGATGTCTGCACAGGTCAAACTCCTGCCATTCAAGTTTTTGAGGGTGGTATTAATCTCTGCAGTTTCTCCAGGGATGTGATATTGCTTCTAGTTAACTGTCTTGATAGGAAATGGATGTTCCAGGGCTAAGTGAAAACTTAGCCCTTCCTGCCATAATGTTCTTACTCCATGAATCATAGAACTAATGTGGGGCTTCTGCCAGTTGCCATTGATGTCTATTCTGATTATACTCTCAGGAACTTGGAAATAACCATAGGGTGGGACCGTGGGTCAGCTGAGCCCTCTCTGAGTTGGGCTTGAGCTAAGACTCCATCTATTACCTGGTCACTGTAAGCTCCCACTTTAGTAGGCCACAGTGGCATTTGGGTCCTTAGGAATTAGTGTCAATTCAGAGCTAGTATCTAGTATCCTCAAGAAGTCTGGATATTTTCTTCTCCCTAACATACAGTCACTAGTAAACAGTAGTTTGGCCAATTATTCATTTTTAGAAACATGCTGATCAATTAGCCACTGCCAGTGGGGCTAAGGCATTCTGATAACTGGTATGGCTCTGCTGCCCTTTAGAGCAGACACACCCATCTTCAGCGGCAATATGCTGTCATGTAGCCTCTGCTAATGAAGGTTTCCATTATCCCCACTGAAATCAGGAGCCCATTTCAGTGGTGCCATCCTCCACAGTAATACCTGGTTTACACAAAGAGCAACAACAGAGCTTTTTAATAATCCAGGTGCTTTACATGTGCTTCCTACATGAGACGTACTTCACATCGAAAGACACACACAGACTTAAAAGTAAAGGGATGGAAAAAGATGTTTCATGAAAATGGAAACAAAAAAAGCTGGGGTAGCAACACTTATACCAGAAAATATATAGACTTTAAAACAAAGGCTGTTACGAGAGACAAAGAAGGACCCAATTATCCCACTTCCTGGGTATTTATCCAAAGAAAACCAAAACACTACTTAAAAGGGATATATGAATCCATATGTTTATTGCAGCATTATTTACAATAGTTGAAATATAAAGGCAACCTGGGTGTCCATCAATGGATGAATGAATAAGAAGTGGTACATATATACAGTGGAATATTATTCAGCTATAAAAAAGTGAAATCTTGCCATCTGGAACAACATGAATGGACCTAGAGTTATTGTGCTGAGTAGAGTAAGTCAGAGAAAGACAAATGCCATATGATTTCACTTAAATGTGGACTCTAAAGAATAAATAAAACAAACTCATAGATACAGGGAACTTTTTGATGGTTGCCATATGGGAGGGAGATTGTGGGGGTGAGTGAAAAGAGGGAAGGGATTAATAAGCACAAATTGGTAGTTACAAAATAGTTATGATGAGATAAAGTATAGCATAAGGAATATAGTCAATATTGTAAAAATATGTATGGTGTTAGATGCATAAAGCAGCTTGACATTACTTCTGACATTACTAGATTTAGCAGAGTGACCACTTTGTAAGTTATATAAATGTCTAATCACCATGTTGTACACCTGAAACTAATATATGGCAACTGCAATTAAAAATTATTTGAAAATAATAATGCAGGTGCTTTTCTCACCAATGCATTTCTCAATGCCTTAGTGAAGGAAGTGTCTTATAGGCCTTCTTCTGGAATATAGTTAGGGGGTGAGTATGTTCATTTCACAAGATAAATATACTCTAATATTCCTATCTCCCTAAGCCTTTGGGTTTTCTACTCTACACCATGGCAGGGAAGTTCTGGCATCTCAACTTCATTAAAGGTAGGCCACTGTCAAGTTCAGGTTTCAGTCAGCTTACCAAGTAAACTGTTAGGGCCACCTCCAGCTGCATGAGTCAACGCATTAAATCCAGAGTCTCTAGTAAGTACACCCATATCAATGAATTTGACACAACCTAGTGCTGCATTTTGCTCTACTTGGTCTAACACCCTTAGGGTCGTTTTCCACACACATTCCCCAGGTTTCTGCTGATAAATACGAGCAAGTCTTGCACTTATTTTGCTATATGGTATTTCCTCCTGGGTTATAGTGCGCACCTAAATCCTCTGGAGCACACGGAGATTTGACCCTCGTTATGGGTCTAATGGCAACAGCAGTAGTTGTGCTCTTAAGGATAATCATCCCCTTTCAAGGAATCTGTCTCAGAAGAGGTTGTCACAGAGTTTTCAAGGAAGGAGCACTGCTCCCCTTGAGATGGTTCTACTGGCATGAGAGGCTCAGAAAATTTGGGTATTTAAGATTATCAGTTTCATCGTGGTTCAATTAGGCATCCCTATTCCAAGTTTCAGAATCCCGTTCTTTCCTAATCAGTGCCCAGAAAAACACATAAGAAAGTTGTGAAACTGAATTCAAGTCATTGTAATTTATCAACTCAAAATTAATTTTTTAAAACTGCTTAATTGAGGTATAATTAAAATACAATAAATTACACATGGTTAAAGTGCAAATTTTATGTTTTGACATGTATACACCTGTAAAACCACTACTTACAATCACAATAGTGAGCATATCCATCCCCCAAAAGTTTCCTCGTGATGTTTATAATCTCTCCCACTTGCCCTTTTGCAAGCCCCCCATCCACAAGCAACCACTAATATGCTGTCTCTATAGATTTTTTGCATTTTCTAGAGCAGGCGTTGGCAGACATTTTCTGTAAAGGGCCAAATAGTAAATAATTTTGGGTGTGGTGGGACAACAAACAAAAATGAGAATATTATATAGGTACTTGTATAACAAAGAAAATAAATTTTATTGGTAAAATTAAAAGTATAATAATTAAAAATTATTAAAATTAAAAATATAATAATCTTTGTAACACAAATCTACTAATGAAAATAATGGATATTTTTTGGTATGACATTTTGCTTAATTGGAGTTCAAAGTTAAGTGTCCCTTATCTTTAAAATCTATCACAAACGTTTTCCTCTTAATTCAGATTGAAAAATGTTTTTTCACACAGATAGTACTGCCAAATACAATCAATACACAAACTTATGATTTTACTCAAGCGTATTCATCGTTTGGAAGGCATCTGTAGAATTCTATTAGATTCTTCTCTTGATATTTGCTTTTTAGCATGACACTGTGACATTGCAGTTTGATTACTTCCAGTCGAGTTAGGTAGACTTGGCTTAATTGCACAGTTAAATGGATTTTGAAATATGAAAATTTCCTTTGTGGTTATATCGATGTCCTGAAAATGCTGCTGGAACTGTTTTTTGAGCTTGGAAAATACAGCTACTACATGTTTATGTGGGAATGATGATCTTGTTTCTTGTTTTAACTTTTGACATCCTGCATAAAGCAGCTTGACATTACTTGTGATTCAAACAATGTTATCAAAATCACTTTACAGCAGTACAAGTTATGGATATATGTGCTATTTTGCCTTGTAATTTTAGGATGAGTTCATTAAGAAACATTGTCAAGTCTGCAACAGAAGCTAGTTATCAAAGCCATTCAGTGGTTGCTAGTAGTAGCTGAGTATGGTTCTTTCCATTCAGCAAAATTTCAATCTAAGCCCCAAGTTCAAAAACCCACAGTAAAGCTTTAGCACTGCTAAGACATCAAACTTCTATGTGGTAGAGTAAGTCAGGATATTCAGCTTCTATTTCTAACAACAAATCCTGGAACTGATGATGATTAAGCCCACAAAAACAAAGTTCACAATTGACAATACTAGTTCAATATCATATAATCGATTCAAATAATTTCTGTGAAGTACCTGTTGATGAATAATATGAATAATAATTATAGGCTTTATACACTTTACATTTTCACAAGCTTTCTAAGTTTGTCCAACTAAGGCTTCTTCTGCTCCACATAAATTTTTTATGCCGACGGCACCTTGTATTCCAAGGTGGTCTCCCATCCAAGTATTAACCAGGCCCAACCCTGCTTAGCTTCCGAGATTAGACAGGATCGGTCTTGTTCAGGGTGGCATGGCCATAGACAGGCTAATTCTTGAGTCACTTAAACTCATCATTGATTCCTCAAATAACACCAATAGTGTTGGTAACGTCTGTTAAGTCATCAAGAGCCAAGAAAAACCACTTGAAATCATTCACCTGTTTTTTGTTATTGATGTTGATTTCTTCACCTCTTTGAGCAACTGTTCTCAGTGGTTAATAGTCTTAAGCAAGTTTTATTTTCTCCAAACACATTTCTTTGGCTACTGCAATTGAATATGATTTCATGAACTCACATTGGTAAATAGGTTCCCTTGCCTGGCTAGCACATGAACTACTTAGATTTGGTTCCAGTCTCTTTTCTATTTTTTATTTTTATAAAGAAATTCTGCTGTGGTGAAATATTCTACTTTAAATTTTCTATTTTTTTATGACTGTTGCTTTCCTGTGAGGAATATTATGATGAGTCCTTAATCTGGTAAGGTCAATGTATATTGTATTCATCTAGCACACCAATAGCCTTATTAAATAATAAACACTACATTTACATTTGAGTGCCACTTTTCTTATTTTGACATGATGGGTATGCCCTGGTAACTTTTTAAAAAGTCACAGCATGTCTACGGCTATGCCACCCTGAATGTGCCCCATTTTGTCTGATCTCAGAAGCTAAGCAGGGTCGGGCAGTATGTAAACTAATGGACATGGGTGTATTCTGATAAAATTTATAGATGCTGAAGTTTGAATTTAATATAATTTTCACATATTATTCTTCGACTTTTTTCAACCAACTGAAAGTGTAAAAGCCATTCTTAGTTCAGATACATACAAAAATAGGCAGTAGGCTAGATCTGGCCTGCAGGCTATAGTTTGCCAATCTCCAATCCAAACCCTGACGACTCACAAATGTATATCTCAAGTTGTAACCTGTATCCTGAACTTTATGTTTATCTATCCAACTGCCTACTTGACATTTCCATTTGGAGTCTATGGTATTTCAAAAATAAGCCACTCAACCCATAGTCCTAGTCATTTTTTCCAAAAATTGTATTATAGAATTTTGCAAAAGTATGAAATGGTTGAAATTTATGGTGAATAGGATTGTATCATTAACATTTTATTTTGTCTTATCACATAGTTATCCGTCTTTCCATCCCTCTACTGATCTTTTAATCAGTCATAGTTCCTTGATGCATTTTAAAGTTAACTAAGTTCATTTCAGCCTAAATACTTTTTTTTCTTCCAAGGTAGAAGTCACATATAATGTTCTAGAGTTCTATATAAATAGAATAATACAGTTTGCACTCTTTTTTTGTCTAGCTTCTTTTATTCATAATTCAGCCCAATTATTCATCTATGCTGTTGTGAGTCAGTAGTTCATCCCTTTTTATTGTGGAGTAACATTCCATGTTATGGGTATGTCACAATGTGTTTATCCGTTCACTTGTTGATGGATATTTGGGCTATTTCCAGTTTTTTAGCTGTTAAAGCCTCTATGAACCTTCATGTACCATTCTTTGAATGGACATATATTTCCTTTTCTCTTGGATAAAAACCTAAAATCAGAATAACTGGATCATATGGTAGATGTATTTTTAACTTTTTAAGAAACTGCCAAATTGTTTCTACCCACAGTGTATGAGAGTTCCAGTTGTTCCATGTCATTGCCAACACTTAGTATGGTCAGTCTTTAAATTTTAGTTACTCTAATAGGTATAGAGTGGTATTTCATTGTGGTTTTAATTTGCAATTAAACCATCTTTTCATGTACTTATTGGCCATCAGTATATCTTTTTTGGTGAGGTGTCTGTTCAGATCTTTTGCCCATATTTTAATTGGTTTATTTGCTTATCATTAATGAGTTTTGAGAGTTCTTCATTCTAAATCAGATATATGCTTTGCGAAAATTTTTTTCCTAGTTGATAGCTTATCTTTTCTTTCTCTTAAGAGTGCCTTTTGAAGAGCATATGTTTTTTATTTTGATGATGTCGAATTTAAACATTTGTTCTTTTATGAACTGTCTTTTTACTGTTGAATCTAAGACATTTTTGCCTCATCCAGAGTCACAAAGATTTTCTCCTATGTTTTCTTCTGGAATTTTCAGTTTTAGTTTTTACATTTAGGTCTATGATCATTTTTGAGTTACTTTTGTATATGGTGTGAGGTATGGCTAGATAAAAGTCTTTTTTTTTTTTTGCACATGGATATCTAATTATTCTGGTACCATTTGTTGAAAATGCTATCCTCCATTGCATTGCTTTAGTGGCTTTAGCAAAAGTCAGTTGTCCATTTATGTGTGGATTTGTTTCTGGACTTCCTATTCTATTTCACTGATCAATTTATCTTTTTTTTTTTAAACTAAAATGATAGTTTTTAATGCGACCCCCGAGATATGGTTATAGTTACATAGTCAGACACAAAAAATCTGTGGGTGATCAAGAGTTACAAGATTACAAAATAATGAGAGTAACACTTGGTATAGAAGAAAAGCTGTTCCAGAACCTCAGTAGTCAGGCTAGCATGGCCTCTCCCTGCGATCCTGTCTGTGGTCACCTCTGGAGTCCATCTTGCTGGGGCCAAAGCCACCTCTGTCTCCACCATCCCGGCCCCCTTAGAAGCCCCCATGGTCCCCGCCTCGGCCTCGGTAGCCACCCCGATCATAGCCTCCTCTGCCACCACGACGATCATCTCCATAGCTACCTCCCATATGAGAGCCTCCTGGTCCCCCTCCTGGGCCATCTGGTTTAGGGTCCTTACACTGGTTGCATTCATTCCTCCAAGAGAAGTTCGTGTTCTCACATGTAGGATTAGGACACTTTCAGTCCCCAGCTCGCTGCTGTCCTCCACCACCACCACCTCCACTGGGGAATCCTCCCCGGCCACCACCACCACTGCCACCTCTGCCACCACCTCCATAGCCTCCACGGCCCATGGGTCCTCCTCGCCGTCGGCCTCCACGACCATTGCCACCACCTCGATTGAAATCTGCTCGCCAAGTAACAAATGAGACCTTGATAGGATTCCCAGAAAATTCTTTACCATCAAACCAGTCAATAGCTGCTTTAGCAGAAGATGGGTCATCAAATGATACCGTTGTCTCTCCCTTCAGCTTGCCTGTTTCTCTGTCTGTGTACAGATTAATCATAGGTTGTCCAGTTTTCTTATTTGTCTTAATAATACCAATCTGCTTAAAATAATCAGCCACAGACTCAATTGTAACAATCTCTCCCAGGCCTTATATGAAGATGGTATTGTCTGAATTATCCTGTTCAGAGTCATGATGTGATCCTTGGTCCTGAGGGCCACCAAATTTATTGAAGCCACCACGGTCACTTCCTCCCATGCCTCCTCTGCCTCCACAGCCACCTCCACAACCTCTGGGTTCATAGCCACCACTGCTGTGGTTGTAACCACCCCCTGCCGGGCCGCAGTCCCCTCAGTCCTGCTGGCCTCCCCCGTAGTCACTGCCACCACCGCTCATGGGGGATTGATCTTGACCGTTGTTACATCCGCCACCTCCACCGTTACTGTTGTACTGGTTCTGCTGTCCGTAGCCCTGAGGAGGATTATAGGAGCTTTGCTGCTGTCCACCATAGCCAGACTGCTGACCATATCCCCTAACCTGGGGCTGCCCATAGTTGCTGCTCTGAGGACTGCTACTGTTAACTTCCCGAGGTGCTGCTAGGGGCTGGCCGCTGGCCATAGCCAGGGTAGGAGGACTGCAACCCGTAAGAAGATTGAGAACTCTGGCCGCCATACCCACCCGCTGAGCCATATCCCTGGGGAGCTGGCTGAGTGCTATACCTCTTCTGGGTCTGTCCATAAGAACCTTAGCTGCTCTGGCCATAGCCTGAAGTGTCCGCTGACTGACTGTAACTCTGCTGTCCATAGGGCTGATTGCTTTGCTGGAATAGCCCTGTCCAGGCTGGGTGGGGTAAGCCCCACAGCTTTGGGTTGCTTGTTGGGTATAGTTGTTTGAGGCCATGTCGGCGCATGCGCACACAGGCCGACACGCAAGAAGCTTCCAAAACCACAGAGCACTGATGGCTCGAGGACTGAACCCAATTTACCTATCTTTACAATAAAACTACATTGGTTTAATTACTGTAGCTTTATAATGATACTAGAAATTACTATAGTGGTAGCCCTCTACTTTGCTCTTCTTTTTCAGAGTTGCTTTGAGTTTTCATTTCCATATACATTTTAGAAATAGCTTGTCAATTTCTACAAAAAAAAAGTCTATAGGAATTTAGTTGGGTATTACTTTGAAAATTGATCTATAGACCAATTTGAGAAGAATTGCTATCTTAATATTTGAGTCTTCCAATTCATGAACAAAGTATAGCTCTCAGTTTATTGAGATTATTTTTCTGACATATTTTATAGTTTTCAGCACATATGTCTTCGCAACTTTTGTTAGATTTATTCCTAAGTATTTCATATTTTTGATGCTGTTGTAAATGGTATTTTTAAATTTTAATTTTCTATTTCTGTGGCTAGAATATAGAAATACAATTGATATTGTATTCCACAACCTTTCCAAACTCACTTATTTATTCTAATATCATTTTTCAGATTCCATTGGACTTTATACATGATGATCATGTATTCTGTGAAAAAAGAATTTTACTTATTCCTGGAAGGGTAAATTTGGTCCCTTTTACTCCATCTTGGCTGGAAAGAGAACTTCTCTATACAGTTAAGTTTTGTTTTTATTGCAAGCAAAATCAGCACCGTGGCCATGAAAAATAATAGATACTTTTAGGGCTATTATGGAAGCTCTCTGGTTCTGAGATTGTGACGTGAGCTGACAGTTAAAAGACCTGAATTTGCCATTTTCTCTCTGTAAGCAATCCAGTGCACTTTGAAGAAGAATCCTTCCCACACCACAGTCATCATTACTGATATAATAGTCAAATGCAGCAGCCAGTTGCAGCAGGCAGGTACTTTAGTTGGTACTTCATCAAAATAAGCCACAGGTGATAGCCTGATTAATTGTGATGCTACTGCATGTCATGGATTACCAACATCTTATTTCCTATTGTCAAGGAGCTCACAACAGTGCTCAAACCCAGTGGAATGACCAAACCAATCCCAAAATTCCATCCTGTGGGTCTGTCTCCTAGCAACACTCTTGGTACTAATTCTGTATCAGTCAGGATCCAATCATGAGGCAGAAACCACACAGTAATGTAAAAAGGAAGTTTATTTATAGGAATTACTACTAAGTGTGAATAAAAGAAAACTCTAAAAAATAAAGGCAGAGGAATAGTACCCAAGGAAGGAACAAACTTGAAAGGGAAGTGCCCTCTCCAAGTCTGGGATTCAGACCTCATTGGAGAGATGTGGCTGCAGCCCAGTGGAGAAGTTTGTTGGGATGCCCCAGGCATCAGACCCAGGCTGGTGGCCAGAGAACCAGAAGCAGAAAACCCTCTCATTGGGGTGCTAATGTGAGGCAAGGAACCATGAACTGGGACTGGCAAGCTGAAAGTGAAATGCCACCAGGAGTCCTGTGTGGTGCTGCTTGCCACAATCGCAGAGAGGGAAAAAAACAAACAAACAAACCTAGAAGAACCAGGAGAACCTTCTTCCTCCAGAGTCACTCCAACGCCCTCTACTGTCAAGAAATGTTTGCCAGTTCCAACTCAGTAGAAAGCAGAGCAATTCATGGATTTGCAGCTGAGAGGCAAAAAATTGATAACTGGCACACTATACTAATAGTACTCTTCACCGGTATGCACTTAAAAAAAAAGTCTTCCATCTACAGCCATGCTACTCTGAACAAGCCCGATCCTGGCTGATCTCGAAAGCTAAGCAGGGTCGGGACTGGTTAGTACTTGGATGGTGAGACCACCTAGGAAGACCAGGTGCTGTAGGTGTAAAAAAATAAGGGATTGTAAGTTGATGAGGTCCTTGCAATCTGTGAGGTCAATCAAGGGTTGCCTCACCTAAAAAAAAAAAATCCAGTGACCTTTTCTAAGCATTAAAAATGATCAATTTTATTGTCTCACCCCTTGAATGCCTATCTTTTTAATATTCTGCATGTCAAAGCGGGAAATACAGATAAAGCACTTATGCTGCATAGTGAGTCGCAATGGTTATCTCAGGGAAAGTCACTTGTGAGATGCAGTTGTGAGCTGAACGAGTCACTTTTTTAAAAAAAATAAAACTATTTTTACTTATGAGAATGAAGAACAAATTGCTATTATTTAGAGTTGAGTATCTGGCAGACATGTCTTTAAAAATGAACCAAGTAAGCCTGGCACACCAAGAAAAAAACCGGCGGTGTTGTTAGTGATACCTTTTAAGTGAAAATTAGAATTTTTTTCAAAAACATATCCATTTTCAAGATCCTAACAGCTTCCCAATACTTTTTTCCCCCAATAAAATTGGTTGTAAAGATAGACCACTGGCTTTTAATATGACAGAGTATGATATGTTCATTGATAAGGTTTTACCTCCCACATTTGTAACTAACCTTTTAAAAAACAACTGTCAAATTTTGGTGTTATATCAAAGAAGTATATCCACATTGAGAAATACTCTTGTTTTTCATCTGCATATCTGAGTGAGGTTGGATTTTCTTTGTAAGCTTCAACCAGAACAACACAATCAAGCAAGCCACAGTGAATGCAGAAGCAGATATGAGAAGCCAGTTCCCTTCTATTAGGCCAAACATTAAAAAGATTTACAAAAATGTAAAACAAGCTATTTTCAGTAAATTTGTTTTTTTAAAATATAGTTGTTATTTTTTTAAACTATATTATTTACGTTAATGTAGTTATTTTATATTGGTATTTTTAAATGATAAATTAACACTTAAATAACATCTTAGTTTTAATTTTAATTTTCAGTGGGATAAATACCGATTGCTATAACCCACATAACCTAAAGTTTATAGGGGTCCTCAATAATTTTTAAGAGTATAAAAAATTTGAGAACCACTTGAGACAAAAAATTTGAGAACCACTGCTACAGGTCAAGTGTCTGGTCCACAAAGAGTTCAATAAGTGTGGGCTGAATCAAAGGAGTTTTAACAATTCTGAATTTTGATGTGGCAATTTGGAGAGCAATTTTATAGGCATGAAGGGGTGAAATTGATGGCAGTGGGAGGTCGAGAAGAGTGATGGAGCTAGCTAAGCACGTGGAGACTGTTCTCTGTAAATTTGGCAATAAAGCAAAGGAAGGAGAAGATAGTAAAAGGCAAAAGATTTATGCGATCTGAAGAGAAACCAGAGTATAGGAAGGAGAAGATAAAAGCTAGAGAAGGGATCAGAGCTGAGAGGATACATTTTACAGTATAAAATTTTGACTGCTCATGTTTATAGGCCAGTGGAGAATTAGAAGCTGAAAATAAACTTGTTATCTTACAAACTCCTCATGTAGACTTTCTCTCAATAACCTTCTCCTGTATCTCTCCTTTCCATGCTCTGTACCTTCTCTGAACTCTTCACTGACCTTTCCATACCTTCTTTGACCTCATCTGCAGGCTCTGTAAACTGCTTTGCACATTCTCTGAACTTCAATCACAGTATCTGCTTCGAAGTATGCCCCAGGGTGGACCACATGAAAGATAAAGTTAGCTCCTTATCTTAGGGCTATAGGGTCAGGCTTAGAGCAATTCCAGGTCAGAGGTATCATCCAGGTCTGTTTGGAGAATCCAGCATCGGTCACTAGGTAGTCCTTCCCATTCCACAGCCACCAGGCCTGGAGGACCCCTAGTACATAGAAACCTTTGAAGTGTCAGAAAAGAATGGTAGTCTCCCTTGAAAATACCTAGACTGCGAACAAGGGAATGGGGTGGGATAGCAGCTAGAGGAGTGTGAAAAGAGAAAGAGGAAGAATATATTATTATAAACATTTCCACCCATTTGTCTGGAATCTTCTATCTCAGATGCAGGCACCTCAGGGGATGTGGGATTATGGGTCAGTTGAGGGTGATAGAAAGAGGCATCTGAAAGCTTGAGAGTGGTCAGCCCCAAGAAATATCTTCTCTTGGGGACAAGGTAGGTTGAGGAAATAGAGCCTTTGACTGTAATTAAGAGGACTCAGAGAAAAATGTGAAAGAAACCAGAGGGAGGGGGTATGGGGATGCTTCCTTACCAGTGACCCAGAAGAAAGTCTCAATGTGCTGTTCCTTACTGGTTATATCGATGTCCTGAAAATGCCGCTGGAACCGTGGAGTTCTTATACTGCTTTGGGGTATCAATAGGGAATAAAACCTGAAAGAAAGGCCTTGTTAGAACCATTCTCCTCTTCTTCCTTCTGCTCTACTTCTAGAAATTAGGCCAAAATGTGTCTGGGGCATGCCAGTGTATCTGGAATAAACCAGACCAATGACAGCCCTTATGCTGAAAGAACATGTGTGCAGTGCAAAGAAGTTCCATGGATCCATGAGTGAAGCTCTGGGTATATCTGGAAGTGGGAACCTGGAAGGGAAGGAGGGATAAAGGGAAGTCGGGGAAAGAAGAAAAAGAGACAGGTTGAAGATGAGTGAAGGGCCAGAAAGGCTTAAAAATGGAAAGTAGCTAATAAGAGATAGGGAGAAAAGATATAGAACTGCGAGGAAGGAAAGAGGGAGGAAGAGGCAGCATAAGTTAGAATCAGCTTGATATTATAATTTCAAATTCTCGAGAAGTGTTATGAGCAACTGTATGTCAACAAATTGGATAAGCTAGATGAAATGGACAAATTCCTAGAAACACAAATCAAACAAAACTGAATCATGAAGAAATAGCAAATCTGAATAGACCTGTAACGAATAGAGATTGAATCACTAATGAAAAACCTCACAACATAGAAAAGCTCTGCACCAGATGGCTTCATTGGTGAGTTCTACCAAACATTAACAGAAGAATTAACATCAGTTCTTCTCAAACTCATCTTATTGCCCTGCCTAGAAACTCTAGTTTGAATAGATGTGGTAAAAGTGGACATCGTTTATTTTATTTTTTATTTAAAATTTTAAAAAGTTAGACATTTATACAATCCATGAAATGATCCTCTTGATTACTCCAGCACCCATCTGGCACTACATCATTTCTTATTTAAGAGTTTTTTGTTGACTCTTTGGGACTTTGTATATAGATAATCACGTCATCTGCAACAAAGACAGTTGCTTTACTCCTTCCCAATCTGTATACATTTTATTTCCTTTTCTTGTCTTATAGCACCAACGAGGACTTCCAGTATTATGTTGACTACTAGTGGGAGAAGGGACATCCTTGCCTAAATCCCAGTCTTAGCGGAAAGGCATCTAGTTTCTCACAATTAAGTATGTTAGCTACAGGTTTTTGTTCCTCTCTGTAGTTTGCTGAGTGAACGGGTTTTTGTCAAATGCCTTTTCTGCATCTGTTGATATGATCATATGATCATATGATTTTTATTCTTTATCCTATTGATGTGATAGATTATATTAATTGAGTTTCAAATGTTGAATCAGGCTTGAATCTCTAGAATAAATCATAATGTATAATTCTTTTTAAACACTGATGGATTCAATTCACTAATATTTGGATGAGAGTATCTACATCTATGTTCAGGAGATATTGGCCTATAGTTTTTCTTTCCTGTATTAATGGTTTTGGTATTAGGATTTCCCTAGACTTTTTAGTATACAGTCACAACTAATCTAGGCCCATTTGCAAATATGGCTTCACGGATAATGCAGGTATTTTATAACCGAGTATTCCCACTTCCGCCCTCCTAACCTTTTGTAACATTGCTGTCATTCTTTTACTTCTCCATAGCTGTCATCCCTCAATACATTGATGCTATTATTATTTTGAACAAAAATTCTCTATTAGACTAATTAAGAATAAAAAACATAAAGGTTTTATTTTACCTTCATGTACTCCTTCTTTAACATTCTTTCTTTTCTTAACAGAGATTTGAGTTTCTGACCTATATCATTTCCTTCATTTTAAAGAACTTCTTTGAACATTTCCTGAGAGCAGATCTACTGGTTACAAATTATCTCAGTTTTTGTTTGTCTGAGAAAACCATTTTTCTCCTTCACTTTTGAAGGATAATTTTACTGGATACAGAATTGTAGGATTTCCCCGCTAGTGCTTTAACTATTTTACTCCACTCTCTTCTTGCTTGCATGTTTATGAAAAAAAGTCTAATGTAATTCTGATCCTTGTTCCTCTGTTTGTGAGGTGTTTTATTTCCTCTGGCTTTTCAAGATTTTCTTTGCCTTTGGTTTTCTGCAGTGTCAATATATGTCTAGGTATAGAATTGTTGGTATTTATCCTGGTTTGTGTTCTCTGAGTTTCCTAGATCTGTGGTTTGATGTCTGTTATTAATTTTGGGAAATTCTCAGATATTTCTTCTGTTCCTTTCTTCTCCTTCTGGTATTTCCATTACACGTATGTTACATCTTTTGTGATTGTCCCACAGTTCTTGGATATTCTGTTCTTCTTTTTTTTCATAATTTTTTTGTTCACATTTTTTGGGAAGTGTCTATTAATATATCTTCAAGCTCACTGATTCTTTCCTCTGTTGTGTCCGGTTTACTGATGAACCCGTCAAAGGTATTCTTAATTTTCATCAAGTATTTTTGGTTTTTAGTATTTTCTTTTAATTTTTACTTAATGTTTCAATCTTTCTGCTTATATTACCCACCTGTTATTGCATGTTGCCCTCTATTATTTCCATTAGAGCCCTTAGCATAGTCATTAAATTCCTGGTCTCATTCCAAGATTTCTACTACATATGAGTCTAGTTCTTTGTTTTGTCTCTTCAGACTATGTTTTGTTTTGTTGTTTTTGCCTTTTTTTTTTTTTAATTTAAATGCCTACAGCACCTAGTATTCCAAGGTGGTCTCCCATCCAAGTGCTAACCAGGCCCAACCCTGCTTAGCTTCCGAGATCAGACGAGATCGGGCACATTCAGGGTGGCATGGCCATAGACTGTTTTTTGTCTTTTAACATGCCTTATAATCTTAGTGATGTCAGAGAGCTCGATGAGGCGGAATCCAAACAGGGACCCTGACCTGGAGCTCTGGTGATCAGATTTTGTCTTAAGCTGCTAGAAAGAATTTAAGGACATGACAAACAGCAAGCAGGAAAGCACAAGTTTTATTAAAGCAAAGTACACACTTTAATTAGCAATAATTATGCCTTGGATAAACCTCATTGGTTACAATACTGCTACTGCACAAAGCTTTAAAGTACATACTTTAAAGTGGAGAGTCTGCCCCAAGCTGTCTGAATTATGAGCTTTTGTTTTTTGGGGGGTGGAGGTGTCCCAAGACCATTTGTCCTGGCTCCCAGTCTTGGCTTGTTTTTCATGCTACTTTGGAGGGGAGGGGGCAGTCCAAGACCATCTACCTTGTCTCTTGGCCTTGGCTTGTTTATCATGCCTGAATTTTCACACCTGAAATCAAAATAGGGAGAGGGCTGAATAAAGGACAAGGGAGAAATTCCAGAGCCACAGGGAAAGGACTGAGTAAAGGACTAAGGAAAAATTCCGGAGCCACATCCTGGAGGAGAGGAGGAACTTCCCTAGCTAACTATCCTGCCTCATGATGTTGTAAGCCAGACATGATGTATTCGCTAATGAAACTGAAATACACAGGCCTTTAGTGTAAGGTTTTGTGTTCAGGAGTTATGCTGTGTTTATTGCTTGCTGTAGTTGTAGGTGTCCAAGCCTTCAATTTTCTTGAGTGTCCTTTTATTGGGGGGAGGGTGGGGATGGGGAGGCAGTCTTTCCTCTTGTTTTTCGAACTTCTAAACTCCTAAAATAGAGTCTGAGCCTTGCAGTTCTTTCAGCTGTAATCCTGTTATACTGGAGTCTTTCTGATGTAGTGGTAAGGTATGGTGGAAGGGGAAGTCGTCTATAATTCTATGATTTGGTTTCAATATTTTACTGGGTCTGTGCCTTGGCTGTGGTCTTTATAAGATCTCAGCTTTTCCCACATGGAGATGAGACAGGAAGGTCAGAGAGGGCTTAAGTTGGGTCTTTCCATTCCCCAACATAGTTTAGGCTCTGGTAAAGTGGTTTCCCTTGAAGGCAGATAGAGAACAGAATGCTCTGGGCATTCTGTTACTTTTCTCTTGTTCCTCCTGGAAGCAGGAGGGAATTTTTATCCAGTCTTCATCATGAGAACTTGGTGAGCTCCTAGAGGTAAAAGTTACCAAGTGTAGGAGTGCCCCTCCCCCCCTACCAAGACTGAGCCTCCAGGAGTTAAACTTCAAGCTAGTCCACACTCAGCCTCTAGCAGTTTATAGATTACAGTTTAAGTTTTCCTACCAGTTCCTGGTTCCAGTTGCTTCTATGCTTGGTAAATTGTGATTCTCTGTATTTGCCTGTCTTTCCAGTTTTCGAAGTGTTAGTTTGTCCTCTGACCTCCATTCTTTGATGGATTTAAGAAGAGTTGTTAATTTTCAGTTTATTTGGCTTTTCTTTTCTTGTTGTGGGAATGGGAGTGATGACTTTCAAGCTCTTTACAGCGTCAGAATGGAATATAATCTTTTTTATATGATGCTGGATTCTGTTTGCTAACATTTTTTAAGGATTTTTGCATCTATATTGATAAGGGATACTGCTCTGTAGTTTCCTTTTCTTGTGATGTCTGTGTCTAGGGTAAAACTGGTCTCATAGCATAAGTTGGATTGTGTTTCCTCATCTTTTTTTTTTTTAACATCATAACTATTGTAAATTGTAAAGTTCAGTGGTATTATACATTCATATTGTTATGCAACTATCACTACCATCCATCTCCAGAACTCTTTTCATCCTGCCAGACGGAAATTTTGTACCCATTAAGCACTAAATCCCTATTCTGCCCTCCCTCCAGGCCCCTAGCAACCACCATTCTACTTTCTGTGTCTATAATTTTGAATACTCTAGGTACTTCATCTAAGCAGAATCATACAGCATTTGTCTTTTTGAGACTGGCTTATTTCACTTAGCATAATGTCCTCGAGGATCATCCATATTGAAGCATATGTCAGAATTTTATTCCTTTTTCTGGCTGAATAATATTCCATTGTGTGTGTGTGTGTAACGCATTTCGTTTATTCATTTATCTATTTATGGACACTTGAGTCGTTGCCATATTTTGTCTACTGTAAATAACGCTGCTCTGTACATGGATGTACAAGTATCTCTTTGAGTCCCTGCTTTTTTTCCTTTTCTTTCTTTTTCTTTCTTTTTTTTCTTTTTATTTTTCTTTCTTTCTTTCTTTCTTTCTTTTTTTTCTTTTGGTATATACCTAGAAATGGAATTGCTAGATTATATGGTAATTCTATGTTTAACTTTTTGAGGAACTGCCATACTGTTTTCCACAATGGCTGCACCATTTTACATTCCCACCAGCAATACATGAGTGTTCCAATTTTTCCATATACTCACCAACACTCCTTATTTTCTACTTCTGCTTTTGTTTTTGTTTTTAAATAGTAGCCATCCTAATGGATGTGAATGGTATCATATTGTGGTTTTGATTTACATTTTCCTAATGATCCCTAGTGATGTTGAGCATCTTTTCATGTGCTTGTCAGTCATTTGTATATCATCTTTGGAGCAATGTCTATTCAAGTCCTTTGCCCATTTTTTAATTGGGTTGTTTGTTTTTGTTGTTGAGTTTTAGGAGTTCTCCATATGTTTTGGATATGAATTCCTTATCGGATAAATGATTTGCAAATCTTTTTCCCATTCCGCGGGTCGCCTTTTCATTCTCTTAATAGTGACCTTTGATACACAAAGTTTATAATTTTGGTGAAGTCCTGTCTACCTACTTTTCTTTGGTGCCTGTGCTTTTGGTGTCATATCCAAGAAATCATTGCCAAACACAGTATTGTGAATATTTCCCCCTATGTTTTCTTCTAAGAGTTCTATAAATTTGGTTCTTATGTTTAGGTCTTAAAATTATTTTTTCTCAATACACAACTTTTATTGTACCTTTAAAATATCACAGATAAGTCTGAGGAATCTTCTGACATCTTGGCTTTTCTGTAGCTGGATATCTTAGACCTTATTTATCAGCCTTCTGAACTGTTCCTTTTTCAGAAACACAGATAACATACAAAAACTTTCTGATATCCTTGTTTTTAACGTTGTGGCTTGTTGAATCAAAGCAGCTGAATTTGATAAAATTCAATGTTATTTCTTTAAGAATTAACCCATCTTTCTGGGCTCGAGCTACTGAACAAGCAACACCTGACCTCATCTGAACACTGTGGATGTATTTTTCACCCAAGAAATTTCAAATCTCAGCAAGAGAACCATTCTCCTGAATAACAGTGCTGATGGGTAAAGTGAGCATACATAGACCTCATTTTGCAACGAAAGCACAATGTAACACTCTTGATTGTGTTCTGTACATGACTACAGATAGTGCGAACAGTAGCCAGTTCCTTTCTATTTCCCCACCATTTGTCAATCCAGAGCCTCTTCATTTTCTTTGCAAGGAGACTGAGTTCTACATTGATGTGATTGATGTCCCTTTACAGGGTGCCTCTGGGGCCCTTAACAGTAACTGTGCGTCCCTTCAGAGTGATGCCTACATTTTCTGGAATGTCGACAGTCTATTTGTTGAGAATGGTCATCCTTGCAGTACATGCAGCAATAAGAACAAGTCTTAAAATTATTTTGAGTTAACTTTTGAATATGATATAAGGTCAGGGTCCAATTTTGTTATCTTGCACATGGATGTCCAGTTTTCTCAGAACAGTTTGTTGAAAAGACTGCCCTTTCTCCATTGCATGGTCTTGGAACACTTGTCAAAAATCATTAACCAGGGGGTGGCTCCATAGTGTAGTGGTTAGTATGCCTGTTTCACACGCAGAAGGTTCTAGGTTCATGCCCCAAGTAGAGCCACAGACCATACCCCGGGTGCCCCAGGCCCTGCGTACACACCTCGAGCATGTGGGAGGAGAAGCCCTGCCCTCAGAGATCCAGTTTTTAAGGGGAAATGGCAACATCCATGCATCAGGAGTGGAAGTGTGGGGGAGAATTAAAGAAGGAGAAAAAATCATTGATCATACATACGAGAGTCTATTTTAGGGCTCTCCATTCTATTTTATTGGTCTATAAATCTGTTTTATGCTTTTACCACACTGTTTTGATTACTGTCCATTTATAGTAAGTTTTGAAATCAAGAAATGTGAGTCCTCTAACTTTGTTCTTTTTCAAGATTTTTTGGCTCTTTGGGATCCCTTCAGATTCCATATGAATTTTAGGATGGATTTTTCTATTTCTGAATAAAAAAAAGTTGGAATTTTGATAGGGATTGCATTGAATGTGTAGATCACTTTAGGTAGTATTGACATCTTAACAATATTAACTCATATTGCATGAACATGAGATGTATTTCCATTTATTTATGTTTTCTTAATTTCTTTCAGCAATAATTTCTACTTTTAAGTGTACAAGTCTTTTACCTCCTTTTCGATGTTATTATAAAAGGAATTTTATAAATTTAATTTAAAAAGTTCCTTTTTAAATTGTTCATTGTTAGTATATAGAAATGCAACTTATTTTTGCATAACGGGTTTGTATCTTCCAAAGCTACTGAACTCATTTATTAACTGTTTAGTAGTTCAAACAATATGTATGTGTGTGTGTGTTTGTAATCTTTAGGGTTTTCTACATATAAGATCATGCCATCTGCAAACAGAGATAATTTTACTTCTTCCTATCATTTCGGATGCCTTTTATTTCTTTTTTTATAGTTATAATAACTTATAACTATAATAATCACTCTAGCTAGAATTTCCAAAATGTTGAATTAAGTTAGCATAAGCAGGCATTCTTGCCTTGTTCCTGATCTTAGAAGAAAAGCTTTCTGTCTTTCATCACTGATCCATGTTATTCACTGTGGGTTTTCATATATGGTTTTTATTATATTGAATTAGTTTCCTTCCTAGTTTGCTGAGTGTTTTTATCATAAAACGGTGTTGAATTTTGTCAAATGCTTTCTTAGCATCAATTGAGATGATCATGTGACTTTTTCCTTCATTCTTTTTATGTAATGTATTACATTGATTGAGTTTCAAGCATTGAACCATCTTTGCATTCCAGGAATAAGTCCTAGTTGGTCGTAGCATATAATCCTTTTAATATGCTTTTAAATTTGGTTTGCTGATATTTTGTCCAGGAATTTGCATCAACATTCATAAGAGATATTGGTCTATAGTTTTCCTTTCTTGTAGTGTCTTTGTTTGGCTTTAGTATCAGGGCAGTGCTTGCTTCATAGAATGAGTTATGAAGTATTCTGTCCTCTTCAGTTTTTTGAAAAAATTTGATGAGGATTGAGGTTAATTCTTCTGTAAATATTTGGTAGAATTTACTTACCATTGAAGTCATCAGGTCCAGAAGTTTTCTACGTTAGGAGACTTTTTTTATTATTGTTTCAATGTCCTCAGTAGTTATAGGTATATTCAGATTTGCTATTTCTTCACAATTCAGCATTGGTAGGTTTTGTGTTTCTAGGAATTTGTCCATTTCACTTAACTCTTTCAAATTGTTAGCACAAATCATTCATAGTACTCTCATCATCCTTTTCATTTCTGTAGAATTGGTAGCAGTATCTCCACTTTCATTTCTGAATTTAATAATTTGAATTTTCTCTTTTTTTCTTAGACAATCTAGCTAAAGGTTTGTCAATTTTGTTAATCTTTACAAAGAACCAGGTTTTGGCTTCATTGATTTTCTCTATTGTATTTCTATTCTCTGTCATTTATCTCTGCTCTAACCTTTATTATTTCCTTCTTTCTGCTAGCTTTGAGTTGGTTCAGTTTGTTCTTCTTTTTCTTTTTCCTTAAGTTGTAAAGTTAGGTTGATGATTTGAGATTACTCTTTTTTAAAATGTAAGGATTTATAGCTATAAATTTCCCTCTTAATATTTTCACCATGTCTCATAAATTTTGGTATGTTATGTTTTTATTTTCCTTAATCTCTGAGTATTTTCTAATTTATCTTGATTTTTTAATGCATTTTTAACAATGTTAATTTCTATAAATTTGTGAATTTTCCAGTTTTCCTTCTGTTATTGATTTCTACCTTCATCCTGTTGTGTTTGGAGAAGATACTTTACTTTTAAAAATCTATTGAGGCTTAATTTGTGGTGTAGCATTGGTCTATCCTAGAGAATGTGCCATATGCACTTGAGAAGAATGTGTATTCGGTTGTTGTGGAGTAGAATGTTCTGTATATGTTTGTTAGATCTAGTTATTAAGTTGTTCAAGTCCTCTATGTCCTTACTTATCTTTTGTATGATGTTCTATACATTATTGAGGTGATGTATTGAAATATCCAACTATTATTGTAGAATTGTCTATTTTCCTCTTTAATGCTGTCAGTTTTTATTTCATATATTTTTAAATTAATAACTTTTTATTTTTCAGTTATAGTTGGCATATAAATACTATATTAGTTTCAGGTGTACAACATAGTGATTAGACATCTATATAACTCACAAAGTGATCACCCCAATAAATCTAGAGCCCACTGACACCATACATAATTATTATAATATTAATGGCTATATTTCTTATGCTATACTTTCTACCTCCATGACTATTTTCTAACTACCAGTTCGTACTTCTTAATCCCTTCCCTCCTATCTGGTAACCCTCAAAATGTTCTCTGTATCTATGAGTTTGTTTCTGTTTGTTTGTTTATTTTGTTCTTTAGATTCCATCTGAATGTGCAGTCATATTCCATCTGAATGTGCAGGCATTTGTCTTCCTCTATCTGACTTACTCTACTCAGCACACTACCCTCTAGGTCCATCATGAAATATCTTTTTTCCATCCCCTTACTTTTAGTCTCTCTGTGTCTTTTAATCTGAAGTGAGTCTCTTGTAGGCAGCATATGTAAGGGTCTTGTTTTCTTATTCATTCAGCTACCCCGTCTTTCGATTGGAGCATCTAATTCTTTTCATTTGAAGTACCCGCTGATAGATATGTCGTTATTGCCATTCTTTATTTAGATTTTTGATACATATCTTTTTCTTCTTTTTAAAGTAGGCCCTCCAACATTTCATGTAATATTGGCTTGGTAGTGATGAAAACCTTTAGCTTTTTCTTGTCTGGGAAGCTCTTTATCTGACCTTCGATTCTAAATGATAACTTTGCTGGGTTACAGTAATTTTGGCTGTAGGTCCTGGGTTTTCATCACTTTGAATATTTTGTGCCAAGTCCTTCTGGCCTGTAGTTTCTGTTGAGAAATTGGCTCACAGTCTTATGGGCATTCCCTTGTATGTAACTAATTGATTTTCTCTTGCCGCTTTTAATATTCTTGGAACTTAACCTGTGTCTTAGTGTGGGCCTCTTTGGGTTCATCTTGTTTGGGACTCTCTGAAGTTCCTGGGGTTGCATGTCTATTTCCTTCACCAGGTTAGAGAAGTTTTCCATCATTATTTCTTCAAATAGGTTTTCAATTCCTTGTACCTCTTTTTCTTCTGGTACCCCTATGATGCAAATGCTGTTAGCTTGACGTTGTCCCAGAGGCTTTTTAAACTATCTTCATTTGGGAGGGATTTTTTTTTTCTTTCGTTGTTCTGATTGGGTGTCCTCTGCTACCCCATCCTATATGTCACTGATTTAGTCTTCTATTTTACCCACTTTGTTGATTCCCTCTAATATACTTTTCATTTCAGATATTGTATTCTTTATCTTGACTCGCTCCTTATTATGTTTTCCATCTCCATTTTTATGTTTTTTATCTCTTTGTTAAAGATCTCACTGAGTTCATCTACTCTTCCTTTAAGTTCCTTGAGCATCCTTATAGTTTTTTTTCTTTTTTAATGCCTACAGCACCTAGTATTCCTAAGTGGTCTCTCATCTAAGTACTAACCTGGCCCGACCCTGTTTAGCTTCCAAGATCAGATGAGATCGGATGCATTCAGGGTGGCATGGCTGTAGACATAACCAGTATTTTTAACTCTATATCTGGTATATTGCTTGTTTTCATTTTGGTGAACTCTCTCTGGAGCTTTGTTCTGTTCCTTCAAATGGGACATGCGTGTCTCCCCATTTTGGCTGCCTCCGTGTGTCTGTTTTTATGTATTAGATAGGGTTCCTAAATCTCCCAATCTTAATAGAGTGGCTTTATGTAGTTGGTGTGCTGAAGGGCCCTTGGCATAGATCTGGGAGGGGTGAGCTGCAGCCCGAATTCAGCCACCACTGTGCACCTCTGGGGTCACCTGGTAAGAGTCCACATATGGCTGTCACTTGTCCTGGGCTTATAGGTGCCTCAAGGGGCCAAGTCAGAAAGCAAGGCCAGCTGCCACTGGTGCAGGGTTTGGAGGTGCACAAGAGGTATGGGGCACGCTGAAGCCAGATGCTGCTTTTTTGGGTTTTGTGGGCATTTGAGAGATTTTATGAAAGTTCACAGCAGGAGCCAAGACAGCTCATTTATATGGAATAAATTACTGGAAGTGGCTTAGGTGGGCCCACAAGTTGGGAGAGCCGGAGTCTCAGGGTATCCCCTGAGTGGAGTGACCTGTGTTATCCAGTTTGATGGCACCTGCGTGTGTAGGCTGGAAGGAGGGAAGGCTCAACAAAGGAACAATGGCTTCTGCCTTTATCTCTGTCCAGGAGTCAGCTGCCCCTCCAGCCCTTGTCCTGAAGCTCGACAGCTCAGAGCCTCCCCATATGTTCCTGGCACCCCCCGAGCAGCTTCCCCAGCACTGGAGTGCAGAGTGAGCAAGTCTGTCAGCAAGTAAGGCCGGGCATGGGCCCTTTAAGAGGAAGGTATCCACTTCCCACAGGCCTTTGTCTCACTCAGCTGCCATGTCCACTGGTTTCCACAGCCAGAGATTGTGGGAACTTCTCTTCCTGGCACTAGAACCCTGGGCTCGGGAGCCCAGTGTGTGGCCAGGACCCCTCCTTCCTCAGGTGGGGGAGGTGGCTCTACAGCCAAGATAGCCCTCCCGTTTCGCATCTCCGCCCCTCTTACTGTTTTGATTTAATACTGTAAAGTTAGATTTAACATTATAATGTTAGAATACTCATTTTGATGTATACTAGCTTAACTTTACTAAAGTATAAAAATTCTGCTCTTTTACAGTTCCATTCCCATTCCTTTCAAGTTATAGATGTCACAAAATTACATCCTTATGGTCCAAAAACAAATTAATAATTGCTTTTTAAATGCATTAGTCTCAAATCATGTTGAAAACAAAATGTGGAATTACAAACCACTGTTAATACTGGCTTTTATAATTGCTCATATATTAACCTTTACTGATATCTTTATTTTTTCATATACTTTTAGGTTACTGTCTCATGTCCTTTCACTTCAATTTGCAGGACTCCCTTTAGCATTTCTTGCAGGACAGGTCTAGTGGGGATGGACTCCCTAAGCTTTTTTAAAAGTCTAGGAATGTCTCAATTTTTTCCAACTTTTGAGGGACAGTTTCGCTGGCTATAGAAATCTTAGTTGAGTTTTTTTTTCTTTTAGTAATTTTTTTCTTTTAGTAGTAATCTCTTCCCACCTTCAGGCTTCCAAAGTTTCTAATGAGAAATTGGCTCATAATCTTATTGAGAATCCCTCGTATGTGATAAATCACTTTTTTCTTGCAGCATTCAAGATTCTTTTTTTGTATTTGTCTTTCTTGATTATAATGTGTCTTGGTGTGGGTCTCTTTGAATTCATCCTAGTTGGAGTTCATTAGCTTCTTGGATGTTTATATTCATATTTTTCATCAAATCTGGCAAGTTTTCAATCATTATTTCTTCAGATAATCTCTGTGTCCTTTTATCTCTCCTCCTGAGACTCTCACAATGCACATATTGGTCTGCTTGATGACGACTCAAAGGTCCCTTAGACTCTATTCACTTTTCTTCAATCTTTTTTCTTTCTTTTGTGAAGACTCAATAATTTTAAGTGTCCTATCTTCAAATTTTATGATTAATTTTTCTGCCTGCTCAAATTTACCTTTGAATTCCTCTAATAAATTTTTCATTTCGGTTATGTACTCTTCAGCTCTAGAATTTAATCTTGGGTTCTTTTTAGATTCTATCATTTTTGATATTTCCATTTTGGTCATACATCATTTTCTTTACTTTCCCCACATCTTTCTTTAGTTCTTTGAGCATCTGGAAGACAGTTATTTAAAAATCTTTGTCTAGTAGGTCTTCCATCTGGTCTTTCCCAAGGGCAGTTTTGGTTGTTTTCTTTCTTCCCTCCCATGAATGGACCAGTTTACTGTTCACTGTTTCTTTAATGCCTCGTGATTTTTTCTGTTGTTGTTGGAAACTGGACCTTAGAATCTAATAATGTGGTAACTGGAAATCACATTCTCCTCCTTCCCTAGAGTTTGCTGTTTTTAATTTTTATTTTATTATTATTTATTATTATTATTTATGCCTACAGCATCTGGTCTTCCTAGGTGGTCTCCCATCCAAGTACTAACCAGGCCTGACCCTGCTTAGCTTCCAAGATCAGACATAAGGCTTGTTCAGGGTGAGATGGCCACAGATCATGGACTGTGGCTCCACTGGGGCGTGATCCCAGGATCTTCTGCATGTAAAGCAACTGCTACACTATGGAACCATATCCTATTTTTGTTTTTTGATTGCTATATGCCATCTCTGTGCTTAGAATCAGCCTGAGGTGTAAATTTAAGGTCTCCTCAGGTCTTTTCTGATCCTGCACCTTTCCCTGAGATTCCAAGGTGAGTTTCTAATTTTTCCTGAATATGTGGTTGCTTTTGAATGTCCTCATCTTTAATGTCTGGCTCCCAAAAGAGGAAAAAGAGAAAAATAAAAGGGGAAAAAGATAATTATCTTTTAAATCCTCTGGAAGTTGCTTCAGCCAGAGAGAGAGGGGCTTGCAACAATGGTGTGTGTGTGCACGCGCGCGTGTGCACACATAATAGCTGCTTGCCTCTGTGTGTGCACTTCATGGTCAGAAGCACCAATGAGTGATAAGAACACAGATTCCCCCATATTTGAAAAACAGGGTCTTTATTGCCCAACCTGGCTCCTGCAAGCTACATGCAAGTTGCTCCAGGAACATGTGCACTGCTGCCTGCCACAGGGCTGGGGGGTGGGGTAGGGTAGCTGCTGCTAAGCTAAGAGCTGAAATAGACTGAAATTAAATGCAATGTACCACCCAAGCCTTCCCCTAGAAGTTGAAAGCTTTCAATAGACTCTAGAGTTCCAAAATAATTACATCAGACAGATTGTGCCAGTACAATTGCTGTCTAGGTAGGGAGATGGATTCTTGAAGCTTTATATTCTGCCATCTTTCTCCCTCCTCTTTTGATTTTTGGAAGAGCTTGTGAAGGATTCACATTAGTTCTTCTTTAAGTGTTTGGTACAATTCACAGTGAAGTCATTTGGCCTGGAATTTTCCTTATGAAAAATGTCCAATGTCTGTAATTGTTATAGATCTCTTCAGATTTTATATTTATTCTTGAGTTCATTTTGGTTCTTCTAGGAATGTATCCATTTCATCTAAGTTATCTAATTTGTTGGCCTACAACTGTTCATAATATTCCCTTATAATCTTTTTATTTCTGTACTGCTGGTAGTGATTTCTTCTTTTGTTCCTGTTTTGTAATTTAAGTCCTCTTTTTTTTCCCCCTTGGTCAATTCATCTAAAGCTTTACCAATTTTGTGGATTTTTTAAAGATTTTTTGGTTTCATTGATTTTTCTCTAGTGTTTTTCTATTTCTAGTTTTATTTCTGCTCGTCTTTATTATTTTCTTCCTCTTGCCCAGGGTCTAGTTTTCTCTTTTTTCTGATAGCCTATGGTAGAAGTTTAGGTTATTGAGTTAAGATATTTCTTCTTTTTTTTAAATGTAGGTATTTACAGCTATAACTTTCCCTCTAAGTACTGCTTTAAATGATTTCTCTAACTTTTGGTATGTTGTATTTTTGTTTTCTTCCACCTCCAAGTACTTTTTAATTTCCTTTGTGATTTCTTCTTTGATCCATTGATTATTTAGGCATGTTATTTAATTTCCACATATTTGTGAATTCCCGAAATTTCCTTTTCTTTTTGATCTCTAATGTAATTCCATTATGGGTAGAGAATTTACTTTGCATGAGTTTAATCTTTTTAAATTTATTGAGATGTGTTCCATGGCCTAATATACATTCTATCATGAGGAAAGTTCCAAATGTACTTGAGAAGAATGTGTATTCTACTGATGTTGGATGGAGTGTTCTGTAAATGCCTGTTAGGTCTAGTTGGTTTATAGTGTTATTCAAGTCTTCTATTTTCACATTGATTTTTAGTGTTGTATCTATTATTGAAAGTGGGGTATTGACATTTCCAACTCTTATTGTTGAATTGTCTGTATCTCTCAATTCTTTCAATTTTTGCTTCTTGTATTTTGGGGGCTCTAATGTCATAGGTGCTTATATGTTTATAATTGTTATATCTTCCAAATGGGTTGACCTTTTTATCATTATAAAATGTCCTTTGTCTCTAGTGACAATTTTTTTCTGAGAGTCTGTTTTGTCTGACATCATCATAGACACTCCGACTTTCTCTTGTATAACTTCTTTCTTTTTACTTTCAACTTATTTGTGTCGTTGAATATAACTATGTCTCTTATAAATAGTTGAATCATCAGTATTTTTTAAAGCTTCCCAAGGGATTCTGTTTACAGAGAGTGCTGAGACTATGAAACCCTGCTGGTAGGGAAGGCTGAGAGGGCTATGAGGATAGAGAGGGTTGGTTGAAGTCACAGAAGCTGCTGTGATGTGGCCTTCTGCTGCTTCTATAGGAAGAGAAGAGTGGACCCTGCACTGTGTTTTGTGAAGGAATAGCGCCCCCAGGGAAATAAAGGTGGCCCGGAGGATTAAGACAGATCCTAGGTCAAGAATGTCAGAGGGAGGACTAAAAGGCAGAAAAATATACCTGTTCCCACTCAAACTTGGGGGCACTTGGGGCCTGGTGATTGGATCTGAGAGTTCCTTGGTCCCGAAGAGGGGACCAAAGGCTTTGTGACAACCATCTGGACTATCCTCACAATATCTTTCTCTTCTCTTCTGACTAAAGGGTCTGTTTTCCAGAGCACTGAGGTGGCACTTCCTTTCCCTGGTCTCTTAATTAAGAGACTTGTTCATATGTGTTCATGGGGCCCAGATCAGGGGCTAGCACAGAGAAAGTACACAATAAATGTATGTTTGAATGAATGACATTCACTGACTCTCCCTAATGCCTTCCACAAAGGCTTGCATGAAATCCTCAATAAATTGTGGTTGAACACTTCATTGACACTTAATAACTGTGATAAGAGCAGAGCTCACAAACTGAGAGCCCTGGGGCTGAACATATAGCAGATGTTTTGTTTGTCCTTCAAAGTGCTGATTTGTAAAGTGTTTTATAAAAATCAACATAAGATCAGGAGATTTCACAATAAAATCCAGATTTCTGCCTCTCTTGAAAAATCAGCTCTCACAACACTGGGCCCATGTTCTGAGGGGCTGTCTCCTGAAATAGGGTATAAACTCTTTATTCACGTTCTACATTTCCTTATTGCCTCTTAGTTGAACATCAGTTGCCCTTTCTCACTGATCTTGTTCTGTTGCATTACTTACTTATTACTGGCCCCTGTAGGCATTAGTTGTGATTCCTAGACTAGAACAAAGGAGAATCTCCCCTGAACCCCAATAAGAAACTGACTGGGAAGTAAAACATCAGTCCCAAAGGTAGGTATCCCCAAGTCTCAAGGAAACAAGGTTACCTGTTAAAAAGAATGTGATTCATTCCAAAAGAATCTTAATAGCCAGGTCAGAAATTCTCCCGAAAAGATCCGTGGCTTGCTCCCCAGAGGTCAAGAGAACATACTCATATGTGTACCAAGACCCTCCTGCTGATCCATCCCACCTGCTGGCTTGGGTTCTTAGCCATCCTGGCTCAGCAGACCTGGAGGGAGGGGCTCTATCTCTCCTTCAAAGGGAATATGGTTCAGATGCCACATACTCCAAGAAAGCTTCTCTGGTCAGCCGTCTCTCATTACTCAGGCCACACCTCCATCAGAGTTCATCAAAAACTCAGACCTCACCATGACATGATAATGATGTGAGGAGGCCAGCTCTGGGCTTTGCCCTGCCCCACCTCCCCCCAGCTCTCTGGGGAATCCTTGACCTTTTGAGCCTTGGTTTCTTCCTTTTAAAAATGGGTTTTGGTGAGGATAAAAAAAGATAATGGATAAAATTAGATAAAATAAGGTAGAAACAGCCCAAATGTCCATCAATGAATGGATAAAAAATTCTAGTATATACATATAATATTATTCAATAATAAAGGAATGAAATTCTGATATATGCTACAGAATGGATAGAACCTGTAAAACATGCCAAGTGAAGGAAGCCAGACACAAAGGATATGAAATATCCAGAATAGATAAATCCATCAAGACAGAATGCAGATTCGTGGTTACTAGGAGTTGAGGGGTTGAGAAAATGCTAATGAATGATGGGAATGTTTTTAAACTAGATAGAGGTGGTGGCTGAACAATATTGTGAATATACTAAGTGCCACTGATTCGTTCACTTTAAAATGGTTACTTTCATTTCAATAATTTTTTAAAATAAAAATTAGATAATGGGACATACTGGGCACTGAAACAATTTTTGTTTTCATCTTTTGAAAACTATTTTCTTCATTTGAGAGGTGAAGAAAGTAGGGTCCTGAGAAAGGAAGTGACTCCCAGGACAGGTTAGTGGAAGAAAGCCTCAAAGGGCAGGTTGGTTCCCACGCTTGCAACAGTCTTTGCCTTCTCTCCCTTTACTTAGGCTGTGGACTCCTGGCGGCACAGACCAACACCAAACTGGTCATCATTGGGTTACATTCCACATCCTCTAGCCTGGCACCTGATGCGGCTCTACAAGGGGCCCCATAAGTGTCAGTTATGATCACCATGTAATCACCTCCCTCCCATGAGGGCCCCCATCTTAACACTGCATCCTTCTGAAGATGTGATGAAGTACAAATGTCAACACCAGCCCTTCACTGTATGTGGAACCGAACTCACGCACAGCATGCTATCTCATTTATATTACACAGCGCCTACAATAAAGAGATATGATTCTCTCTTTTACAAATGAAAAAGCTTGAGGCTTGGAAAGGGGAAATGATTTGCCCAAAGGCAATACCTTGTAAGAAAAGGAGCTGGAATTTGAACTCAGATGACTTAAGGCCTTTCCTTTGGCCAGTTATGCCCTCTCACCTCTCAAACCAGAAGATCAGCTGGAATTTAGAAAACAGCTCATGTTATGTCCGGGGAGGGAAAAAAAAGCAGAATAAACAGAATGATCTCAATCTGGTAATAAATTAATATGTACATACCAGAAAAAAAAAACACCAAAATGTTAACAGTGATTATTTCCTATGGGTAGTGAGATATGAATTTATTTTTAAATTACATGACTTTTTATCTTTACACTTTCTAGTATTTTCCAAGTTTTCCACAGTAAGAGTGACTTTCATAGTTAGAAAAAAAGGTGTTCTTTGAAATATCACTCAGGTTGTGTATATCGGTGGGCCTGCCACAACTTTGGACTGCATGCCCCTTCCTACCACGTTCTATGCCTCCTGTAGCCCCGGAGCCTGGCCTCAACTCAAGTAGGGGTTTGACATTTGTTAGCCTCTCTCTCTGCCTGACCTAGACACACCATGTGGTCTTTGGAGCAAAGGTTTGGGCTGTGTAGCCACCCCCATCCAAAAACAGGTCTGCCAGTCTCTAGAGATTTTAATAGATGTGCAGTGGTATCTCATGGTTTTATTTTTCATTCCCCTAATAACCAATGATGCCAAGCCTCCTTCTAATATGCTTATTGGCCATCAATATATCTTCTTTGGTGTTGTGTCTGCTCGAACCTATTACCAATTTTTAAATTGGGATGTTTCCTTGAGTTTTGTGTTCTTTAGATATTCTGGGTAAGTCTTTCATCAGATATGTGATTTGCAAATTTCTCTCACTCTGTAGTTTGTCTTTTCATTCTCTTAACAGCGGCTTTTGAAAAATACAAGTTCTCAGTTTTGATGAGGCCCAATTTATCACTTCTTTAATGGAGTGTGCTTTTAGTATTATGGTCACAAAGATTAGCTCATGGTCACAAAGATTTCTCTCAATGTGTTTTCTAACAGTTTAAGTTCTGTATTTATGTCTTTGATCCACTTTTTATTGTGGTAAAATATACATTAGATGAAGTTTACCATTAAAAAAAAATACTTAATTTCTTAATAGTAGTTTTAGGTTCACAGCAAAATTGGGCAGAAGGTACCAATATTTCCCATTATACCCCCTGCTCCTACACATGCACAGCCTCCCTCATTATCAATGTCCCCACCAAAGTAGTACATTTATTACAATTTATGAACATACACTGACACATCATTATCACCCAAAGTCCACATTTACATTAGGGTTCACTTCTGGTGTTATACATTCTGTGAGTTTGGACAAATGTATAATGACATGCATCTACCATTACAGTATCACACAGAGTAAGTAGTTTCATTACCCTAAAAATCCTGTGCTCCATCTATTCATCCCTCCTTTCCTTCTGAGCCCTAGCAATCACTGATCTTTTTACTGTCTCCATAGTTTTACCTTTTACAGAATGTCATGGTTAGAATAGAACAATATGTAGCCTTTTCAGATTGGCTTCTTTCACTTAGGAATCATGCATTTACTTCTGTTTTTTCATGTCTTGATAGTAAACTTCTTTTTAGTGCTGAGTAATTCCGGTGTACCACATTGTCTGGATGTACCAATTTTATCTATTCATCTACTGAAGGAGCTTGGTTGTTTCAAAGTTTTGGCAATTATTAATAAAGCTACATGTACAGGTTTCTGTGTAGAAAGAAATTTCCAACTCCTTTGGGTAAATACTCAGGAGTATAAACACCATGATTGCTGGAAGATATGTTTAGTTTTCTGAAAAACTGCCAGACTCTTGCAAAGTGGCTGTACCATTTTGCATTCCCACCAGCAATGAATAAGATTTACTGTTGCTTCACATCTTTGCCAGCATTTGTGTTATCAATGTTTTGGATTTTGGTCATTTTAATAGGTAATTTTTAACCATTTTAAAGTACACAATTCAGTGGCATTAAGTACACTTGCAATGTTGTGAAACCATCACAATCTATTTCCAAAACTTTTTCTTTCATTACCCAAAACAGAAACTCTGTAACCATTAGCAATAACTCATTTCTCCCTGCCCCAGCCCCTGGTAACCTCTGTTCTGTCTGTATGAATTTGCCAGTTCTAGATACCTCATATAAGTGGAATCACACAGTATTTGTCCTTTGTCTGCATTATTTCTCTTAGCATAACGTATTCAAGGTTCATCTACAATGTTGCATGTACTAGAACTTTATTCCTTTCTAAGGCTAATAATATTCCATTTCATGAATATACCACATTTTATTTATCCATTTCTGTTGATGGATACTTGAGTTGTTTCCATCTTTTGCTATTGTAAATGCTGCAATGAATATTGGTGTACAATATCAATTTGAGTCCCCCATTCTTAACTCTCGTGGGTACATACCTAAGAATGAAATTGCTGAATCACATGGTAATTGTTTAGCTTTTTGAAGAACAACTTTCTTCCACAGCAGCTGCATCATTTTACATTCCTATTAGCAATGTGTAAGGGTTCGAATTTCTCCACATCCTCACCTACATTCATTTTCTTTTTGATAGTAGCCATTCTAATGGGTGTAAAGTAGTATCCTATTATGGCTTTGATCTGCATTTTCCTGATGATTAGTGATTTTGAGCTTCTTTTTATGTGCTTATTGGCCATTTGTGTCTTTGGATTAATGTCAAGTCTTATTGCTCATTTTTAAATTGTTTTTGTTTTTGAGTTTTAAGGAATTCTTTTATATTCTGGATATTAACTCCTTATCAGATAGAATTTACAAATATTTTCTCTCATTTTGTGTGCTTTTTCACCTTGTTGTGTCCTTTGATATATACACAATTAGTTTTCATGTTAATGTTGTACCTGTAACTTTGCTGAATTCATTTGTTTGCTCTAGTCTTCTTGTGGATTCTTTCAGATTTTCTATATTTAGCATCTGTGAATAGAGATTTCTTCCTTTCCAATTTGGATACCTTTTTCTTTCTTTTTGTACAATTATTTGGCTCAAACTTTTAGTACAATGTTGAATAGCAATGGTGAAAGTGGATATGCTTGTCTTGTTCTTGATCTTGGGGGAAAAGCTTTCGGTCTTTCACTACTGAGTTTTTGTTGTTGTTGGCTGTCAGTTTTTCAGAAATGTCCTTTATCATGTTAAGGAGGTTGCCTTCTATTTCTAGTGTTTTTATCATGAAAAGGTCTTGGATTTTGTCAAATGACTTTTCTGCATCAATTCACCTGATTATATGGGTTTTTCAACTCTGTCCTATTAATGTGGTATTTTGCATTGACTCATTTTTCTTATGTTGAGCCACCCTTGCATTTGTGATAAATTCATTTGATCATGGTGTATAAACTTTTTAATATGGCGTTAGATTTAGTTTGCTTGTTATTTCATTGAGGATCTAATAAGAGCTATCTTTCCATTTAAGGTGTTTATATTATTTCATGCAGTACTGTTATAATAGTTGTTCTACACTTTTGCTATGGGTTGGCATCTATCTATTTACTTTTTCCTTGAGAAGTGATCACCTGGTAATTCTGGATTGTATCCTGGACATACTGAATATTATGTTGGAAATATGAGATCCTGTTGAAATCCACTCATGAATAATTTTGTTTCAGAAAGGTAGGATTCTTTAGAAGTTTAAGCTGCCTGTACCACCACTACAGATACAGCTCTACGGAAGGGCCACGCTTGGGCCAAACAGGAAAAGAAAAATTAAATGGTGATTACCCTTCTTCAGACAGTGTCCTTTCCTGGTTCCTCTGCCCAGTTTTAGCTGCCAGAACCAAATTGTTACAGTCTTGCAACATTCACCTGTCCTAGAGGGAAGGTCAGGAGGGGAAAAAAGGAAAAAAAATTTCCTGTGTTCATAGGGTCTCTTTTCCCAGGTCATCTGGCCAGAGCTTAGATGGGTTCTTTCTGGGTTTTTGAAGCCTGATCTGAGGTTAAAAGCCATGAAAAAGTAAAATTACCAAGAAACACCTCTGTATGGATTGCTTAAGTTAAAACTCCCCTCCCTACTCTGTTTTTATTTTCCAGAGTCCTCAGGTAACTTTTTCTATTTTTTCCAATTTTTAGTTTTAGTCGGTAGGGGAGGCTATAGCGGGCTTGAATCTTGGCCAGCACAAGTTGGGAAGCAACTTTTGCTAACTCATGAACCTGTTATTTTCACACAATTTCACAAAAGCCAATACTGTTTTCCATTTAATTCTCCTCAAACTGATGCTGGGAGGTTACATTTGAGAAGGCTGAATTTGAGCTTGCTTTCACAAAACAGCTGTGTCAGCTACATTTGCTCAAATTCATGGTAGGAAGTTTTGAGAATTTATAATCTGTACTTAATTTTCACAACAAATGCTTTGTTCTTATTTCATTCAAATTTGCCTGAACATACTTTTGAGATAATCTTTTAGACTGGAGCTTAATAGTAATTGTCTTTATCTCCTAGATTTGATGGGGAGTTGGTTTTGAGAACTCTTGAATCTGATCTTGTTTTCATAGACTATTGTTTCAGCTACCTTTGTACAATTAACTCACCGTGAAAAGTTAATTTTGTGAACATTTGTATCTGTTCGCTTGCACAGTAATTACTGGGTTTCAGGTAGATAAGCTCAAACTTAAATTTGAGAAATTATTTTCAGAGTTTGTTTTCAAAACACTATCTTTTTTTCATCTAAATTTGCTTAAACTTGGCTGGAAAGATACGTCTAAGCATTTGTGCATTTGGGTTTGTTTTTACAAAAACTGCTACATTTCATCTAAGGTGTGCTCAAACTCACACTTCAAGTTTCTGAATCTGAGGTTTTTTGTTTTGTTTACGAAAGCTACTGTTTCAGTTAGGTATGCTTTGGGAGAGATTATCTTTTTGCCTTTCTCCAAAAGGCCACAGTGGAGGCAAAACAATGTCTCACATATTCTAGGCTTCTATCAATGTCATGTAGTAAAATTCCAAGAACCGCCAGCCCAGTATCTAGGACAGAGAATGGGCCAATTCTGGTCTGTGGATGGTTTTTGTATGATCAGTTAGCCAAGAATGGATTTTACATTTTTAAAGGGTTAAGAAGAAAAGGTATATGTGACAGATCATATGTGACCCGCCAAGCTTAAAATATTTACCATCTAAAGCTTTGACAACTCTCTTTGAGGATTACTATTCACAGACTGGAAAATGAAAGGTATTCCCTGGAACTGGGCAACACAGTGGCTTTGCTTCCTGTCCAGGAATGCTAAACTGACCAAATTTAGTACAAGGCAGCCCACCCCAGGGATGCATAAGCTCTTCCGCCTTCCTTCACCTCGCCTCCCTGGTTCTACTACCTCTCCGGCCACTTCTCTCTCTAGCTTTTCTTTCACCCACTACTCACATACTGAGAGTCTGGTCCTTAGCTCTCTGCTCCTCTATGCTGCCCATTCTAGAAAAATAATTAGTTCTAAGTATAATAGTTAAGAGCTAGAGTCAGGTATGCATTATTTTCCTCTCTTCCTAGCCATGTAAACTCAGGGAAATCACTTTAACATCTTTGGGCCTCAAGTTTCCCCATCTATAAAATGTAGATAATAATAGGGTTATCCTAAGAGAATTAAACGAGGTAAGGCACACCTAGCATCTAGGCAGTCAATAATATCAATAAGGCTGATAAATTTACCTACTACCATATTTTAAAAAGCCATTCACTTCAAAATCTTCTTTTCCTTCTGTGATAGACTAATAATTGCTCCCCCCCCACCCCAGTATGCACTGTCTTTTAGTGACAGAACTCCCCGAGTTTAAATGAACATACAACTATTCAGCTAGAGGCATTTTAGTCTTCCCCACAGGGTGGTAATAATGAGACTAGTTCTAGCCGATGATATCAGTGCAATTTCCAGGCTTGGACAAGGATATAGGGCTGATCACCTAGTTTATACCATGTAGATGAGAACCATTTAGGGGGAACAATGGGAGCAGTAAAACAATGAAATACTGGGTCCCTATATGATCTTGAACAGCTGCTTAACCCCAAGCCTGGACCACTCACCCATCTCTGGACTGCCACACGAGAAGAAAACTACAGCTGCCCTTGAACAACATGGGAGTTGAGGCGCCGACTCCCTGTTCAGTTGAAAATCCGCACATAACTCTGACTTCCCCAAAACTAAAGTTATCCCTTGGTAACTGCATACAAGTGGACTTGTACAATTCAAATCCATGTTGTTCAAGGGTCAACTGTATTTTGTTTGAAACATTCTTGAAGTCCCTTTGTTATAGCAGCTTAGCCTACAGCCTAATTAATATGCATCCCAAACTCTTATAATCTCCAGGTGCCTTGCTTGTATCCCAAACATAACCTCAAACTCAACGTCTCGGCCCATCCCGCATACCTGTTGTTCTTGTATTCCTGAACACAAAGGATATTCCAACTACTTCTTCATAAGTTTTATTATCTACCTATCCCCAGTCAGGAGAATCTGTCATCTGTGACTCCTACTATTCCCAGATTCATCTGGTCACAGAAAGCCTACCATTTGTTACAAACATCCCTCTTCAATCCCTTCCTCATCTCTGATCCTAACCACCCTGGCTTTTTACCTTCTGGTTGACTCTCTGCCTCCAATTCCAAACTCTACAATGCTACTCCATTACCATTCTTAAAACTGGATCCATTTGTGTATTCTGTTTCCAAAAGTCCAAAGCATTTAAAGTCTCCGTGACATAGCCCCAGCTTAAGTCTCTATCCCACACATACTCCACACATTTATTTCAACCATATACTTTTCCTCCTCCAGCACTATGCTCTTGCTCTTAGTCCTTTGTCTACATCAATGTTTCACAAATGTGAAGATTATAAAAAGTTTCCAATCTACTGTAGATCAATACTTTTGAAAATACACACAAATTAGAAAAACAATCATGCTTAGCTGTCACGGCAATAGCAAAATTCCTCAGTGCCTACACGTAACTGTGGAGCCTGTTCTGTCACGGACAGGTTAACTCCAGGTCCACACTGGTCCAAAGAGCACACTTCACACAGGTTTAGACACACTCTCCCTTCTCCTTGCCTGGTGAACCACCAGCCATCCACCAGCAAGATCCAACCATCCCTACTGCCTCCTCCATCATGCTTTTTCTTGATATTTATGCACCACAGTCACATCCTTTCAACATATCTACCACTATTTATGCTCCTATTATAACTTATTGAATGTCTTTACGATTTTCTGTTAAATAAAAAAGAGCAGAAAACTCTTTGAAGTCAGAAATATGTACAAGTCATCTCTGTATCCTGACCCTTGTGCCTGTCATGTGGTAGAAGCTAAGAAATACAATTACCAAATGACTGTGCAACACACCTCTGTGGTGACATGCAGACAAACAGGAACTATAATGACTCTAAATAGACCTTTAATGACTGGGATGTTTCAGGACTTAAAGGCTGAATGGTCGAGGCCATGGGGACAGAAGTGGCATGATCAGTAGGCTGTCTGAGACTGCTGCTGGCGGTAGCCACCCCGGCGCATGTAGCCCTCGTTTTTGCGGTAGCCATCCTTCTGGTCTGTAGGAGAGAGATGAGAAGGGGAGGGAGTGAATGCCAGGGGAGGCAGAAAGGGAGCCAGGACCCTGGGAGAATGGAGGAGATGGAAGCACTCACCTCGGAAGTAGCCACCATAGGTGCCCTGCTTGTGGTCAAACACCCGCTCGTTATTTTCCACCAGGCTGCCCAGCTTCTCCGCCAGCTGTAGAGCCAGGTTCTGTTGGGCAGTGGGCTCGGTGCGGTGCATCACCACTGTTTGCGTTGGCTGGTCCAAGGAGGCCTGATGGGAATGAGCCAGAGAAAGGGACATGACACGGATCAGACCCCTCGACTTTGAACTTACCATGACTCCACCTGCTAATTTACCACCGGCCCTTACCATCAATTCCTCGTTAATGATCATCTTGCTGATGATGGAATGCACGGTGGGCAGGTCCAGCTCGAACATGTCAGACAGTGTCTCCATGCTGGGGAGAAAGGCGGCAGGAGGCAGTTTAGGACCCTTGACCACAAAGCTGGGGCCCCTCTGCTTCCTCAGCACTCAACTCACCTGATGGAGTCATAGACACTGCTGTATGTGAAAAGGTAGGTCCGCAGAGACTCTTCTTGGATCTTTCTATGGGGAGAAGGGAGAGAAGATCTTCAGGGAAGGAGACCAACCACTCTTTTCTTCTCCCCCCATCACAGTCTCTCTCTGCTCACCTAACCAGCATGGTTCGGACTTTGTCAGCCTCGGGAAAAAGGTCCCACACTTTGCCGTTCATCTTCTCGTTGATGATAAAACTGTGGCAGGTCTTCCAGTCACCCATCTTCATGGCCTTTGAGGCAGCGACCACATGTTCCCTCATTGATTCAGGGGGACCTGAAAGGTTGGGAATGAGGTAGGGCCTGGGGACACTTGGGACCAGGGCTCCTGCCCCGACGAGCACTGTTCAAGGAAGAACACAGGCCAGGAGCACGAACAACCAGACTGGAGACTCTCCTATCTCTCTACTAAACAGCTTTGTGATTGTACAAAGTCCCTTAATGTCAGAAGAAATTTATTTAGATTTAGACTAATAAATTAATCCATGATGTGCTTCAGTGGACTAGTTGAGCCCCTTGAAAAAGTTGACAAACTGCTGTGTGTCTCCTCATGTACATTTCCCTAGAGAAAGGTCCACAGTTTTCTTCAGATTCTTCTAAGGCTCCCTGACCTGAAAAAAACTTAACATCTCAACTGGAACAGTATTTATGCAACTTCCTTCCATCTTATACTACCTTTATGATTTTTGCCATATCCGTGTATCACTGTTTTTTTTTCTTCTTTAAAGTGGCTCACTCCTTTTCCTTAAAAAATTTAGCTTCACTTTAAATTACCTCTGTGAAATCACAGGTTTCATGTGCTGATTATGGACTTGGGCCCCTAAATACTGTCCTGAGAGACAAGCCAGGAAGACAGATGTGGCAAACAAGAGTAGCTTGAATTCAGGGTAGACAAAGTATAAAAGCTCCAAGGCTGGAATAGATGGCAGGTGTATGGAAACATGAACATGGCTGACCCTGTAACAGGGACAAGAAGTTCAACTATGTACATGGTTCAGGCCCATGTAGAAATGTATGAAAAGGGATAAGTATAAGAAAAGGCACACGACCCTTGTGGATTAGCTTTCATTCTATCACTCTGAAAAAGGAAAGGTCAGAGGTTCAAAGAATATTTCTCTACAAACCACACAGCAGTGCACAGCTGAAACAGAACCTGGCTTTTGGCTCCACTGCAGTAACTGAGAGGCAGAAACTGTGGTGAACCAGACAGCCCTAAGAGGTGATGGAAACAGAGATTTTCACTGGAAAATTTCTAACAAAGTGTCACTACACAAGCCCAACAAGATTTGCCTAAAGGGCACCTACACGTAACACAACCACACATCCAACCAGTAGAGGACAAATCTGTAGGGAATGTAGCTGTGGAGAGTTAAGTCTGGCTCACCTGCCAAGCCTCCTATGTGCCAACCCCACAGGAAGAGCACAGTGGACAGCCCTTTCCCTGTGAAATCACAACTCACCCAGCCCCTGGACTGACTGATCAGCTCTTTCAGAAGTGATAAGAGCCAACGCTAGATTCCTGAATGCTTAGCTTGGCGGAAAATAATATGCATGAAGGGGAAAAAATAGAAAAAAAACTCAGAGAAGCCATGTTATTATGTTAAAGCTGAGTAGGTCAGTTAAATTCTGTGCCTGTTTCTTAATAAAGAAAAAGGAGTAATTACAGTACCTATACATCACAGGGTTGTTACTAATGAAGAGAAAATGAATTATTTATAAAACAGTGCTGGACAGAAAAAAAAGTACTATGTAAGGTTATGTTAAATAAGAAATATCATTGGAGTCAGGTCACAAGTTTAACTCAGTGACCAAGGAGACTGAACTTTATTCTGTAGGTAGTGAAGAACTTCTAAGGTGTTGGGGGTGTATAACATCATAAATTTGGTTGCATGATAATACTGACAAAGAGAGACTGAAGGGAGAAAACAGGAAGCAGGGAGCTTAATTTGTAGGCTAGAACAATGCAGCCTATGGCACCACAGAGACTAGTTAGTAAAAAGGATGCCTTTAGGTTCTACATGGAGATGTGACTAAAACAAATGGATTCATCTCATGGGAAAGTTACTCCCTTTAGCTTCTCTTAATCCTTTGATTAAAAATAATCAAGGGATGAACAAGCAAATTTTGCTCCTCTACAAAACCTCACACTCACCCAGCAAGGGCTGTCGCTCGCCCACCCGGAGCTGGTGATGGAACTGTTTGCTGATCATGCGACGGCGGGCATCACTCTCGTGAGCGGCCATGTAGGGAATCTCCAGGAGCATGGCAGACACCAGATAAACACACTCCAGCAGCTCCAGGTTGATATGCAGGTGGAAGGGAACCTGCCGGCGCCGCTCCACCTTCTCCTGCTCCTGGTTGCGCTCCTGCAGGCTGCGCAGCAGTAGACCCTGGCCCAGAAGCTCCTTGGCCCGGCCGCTTGACTGGATGTCCAGCAGGGCGTTGTGGGCATCCTTGGTCAGGCCTTGCCGGAAAGCGCAGATGCCCAGCTGCACCATGGTGCGGTTGTATAGGATCTGGGAGCAAAGAAACAGAAATGCACTCAGAGCTGACCACCACGAAGCAAGTTGTTTATTCATTCAACTAATAGACAAATACACAACAAATGATACATTGATGTGCTGAGCTGCCTGGGACAGAGAGCAAATCAGACAAGTCCCTGTCCATCCATGGAGCTTACATTCTAGGGGTGGGGTATAGAGAACAAAATCACCACAATATGCAGGTGGTGCTAAGGAGAAAAATAAAGCAGAGGAGGGAATTAAGAAAGGAATTTGTGTGGTGGTGGTAGTGTTGGGAGCTTAGTTATGTAGGATAACTAAAGAAGCCCTCATTTTGAAGAGAATGTTTAAATAAAGAATAAAAAAAGGAGAGAGCAAATTGTGCAGATAACTGGGAAAAGAAAAGCATTGTAGAAAAGAGAAAAAGCAAATGCAAAGACCCTGTGCAAGAATTGTGCCAGGTGTATCTGAGGAACAGAGAGTGTGATATGGCTAGAGCTGATAAAAGGTGTGACCGTAAACGGCAGGATGGGCAAGCGTATGTTAAGAATTTTAAGATGAGAAACCACAGGAAAGTTTTGAGCAAATAAATGATATAATCTGACTTAATTTAACATGGTTACTCTGGCTACTTTGTTAAAAATAGCCTGAAAGGATACAAGGGCAGAAGCAGAGAGAGACCAAGATGACAGTGGCTTAGACCAGAGGGTAGCAGTGGAAGTGATAAGTGTTCAGACATGGATTTTGAATAGAAATGGCTGGGGAAGCTGATCTAGTACATGAGAAAAACCAGAATCGAGGATGACACCAAGGTTTCTGGCCTAAGCAACTGAAGAGATGGACTTGCCACTAATTAAGGTAGGGAATATTATAAGCAGTCCAGATTTTTTTGTTTTTGGTGGTGAGGGGGTGAGACTTAGTATTGACAACAACAAAAATATAGAGGTCAATATCAGTAATGAACATAGATGCCAGGAGCCTTAAAAAAATATTAGCAAACAGAACCCAGCAACATAGCAAAGAAATAACATAGCATGACCAAGTAGAATATATCTTAGGAATGAAAGGCTGGTATAAAAATCTAAAATCATTGTTATTCAGCACATGAACAGAATAAAAGAGAAATAACTAGCATTTCAATAAACACAGAAAAAGCTTTTGACAAAATTCAACATCTATTTATAACAAAAATTCTCATCTAACTAGGATCTGAGACCTGGGATCAACTTATCGTCTAGGATCAATCTGTGAAAAGGCATCTACAAAAATACTGCAGCTAACATACTTAATAGCGAAATGTTGGCTGCTAAGAATGGGAACAAGGCAAGATGTCTGTTCTCACTACTTCTATTCTGCACAGCATTTGAGCTGAGTCATCACCATGGCAAAAAAGAAATAAAAAAGTAAAGTCATAAACATTAGTAGAATAATAAAACTGCCTCTACACAGATGACATGATTACTTTAGTAGAAAATATTAAAGAACCTATAAAATAACTAGTCACATATCACAAAACAACATTTTCATCAATGACGAACACATATATGCCGGTGGTATACCATATAGCCTCGGTGTGTAGTACTATACCATCTAGGTTTGCGTAAGCATCCTCTGATGTCCGCACAACCACAAAATCACCTACTGACACATTTCTTGAACCTATTCCCGCTGTCAAAGCAGTGCATGACTGTGCTAGACCTAATGAATTTAGCAAAACAGTAAAATACAGAGGTACAAAAATTATTTGTATTTTTATATGGTAGTAGTAAACAACTGGAAAATGAAAAAAAAATGCATTTACAATAGCATCGAAAATCACATAATATTCAGGAATAATTTTTAAAAAGATGTATAATACTGCCAACACTGCAGAGCGAAACTGAAGAGATAACATGTAAAACTAAAAGTTTCAATGTTGTTAAGATGTCAATTCTCCCAAAATTGATCTATAGATTCAATATAATCCTGATAGAAAATAATGGGCAAAAATTGACCAGACATTTCATGCAATAAGATATATACAGGACAAACAGGCAAAAAATTAATCAATTTCAACAGTTAGCAGGGAAATACAAACTAACACCACAATGAGATTCCATTATACAGCCACCAATACAGCTAAAATTAAAAAGACCTACAACACCAAACATTATTGGTAGCAGTATAAACACACATTGGTAGGAGTATAAAATGGTATAACCACTTTTGAGTTTTATAATAAAACTGAACATACACCTACTCTATGATGCAGCAATTCCACTCTTAAGTATTTACCTAAGAGAAAACATAGACCCACACAAAGAGTTAAACGTAAATGTTCAGAGCCGCTTCATTTATAATAGTCCCAAACCAGCTATCTATCAAGAGGGAAAACAGATTCATACAATGGAATAAAAAAGAAATGGGAGTGCTATTTAAAAACCACCACCAGGTAAGTTCTTCAAATGTTCCACACAAATATTTCTCAATTATTTAAACTCACATTTAAAGACACAGCGTTAGTACTCCTATGTCAAAATATCCTCACAATCACAATACACAAAATTAGTGGTTCCACTGTTATGCCCCAACACATCACATTACATTTGGGTCTTTGACTTTACAATTAGTTTGACAACTTAAGGGTTTTTTTTCATCTTTTGAAAACAAGATGATCTCCTAATGTGCTGATGCAGACATTTAATGATATAATAAACATTAGCTGAACCCAAATCTCTATCCCAGAGGACTCTAATGCTGTTGAACAGTAGGAAATTTGTTAACGTGCAGGAGGATCAAAGTCTGCTGGCATTTGATGAAATGTCTATTTATAGCTGCATCGATCAGATAGATGGCTAATCTGGTTGAACCACTTTGCCCAAATAGAAGATGGGGCCCAGCCTGGTCTTCCCTTTGCCACCAGTGCCAGAGTGCCTCCTTCTTATCCTACCTGTACTGGAGGGTCTGCGTGCTGAATGTTGTCTTGTAAGTGGCTCATAAGCATGAGGTCACGGGCCTGGTACCAGCGGGAGTGCAGGGCATGATGGTAGATATGGCAGAGGATGGCACACGTCCGGATACGGTCTGTGCGGTCCTTGGCATAGATGTACTTGCACAATCTCTCCATCAGCACAGCTGAGTCCTCGCCTTCATTTTCTACCTGATCCAGGTCAGACTGGAGGGGAGGCGAGGCACAGGGTTTGGTGAGGGGGTGATGTCGTTGGACGAAAAACCTTTGCCACGTGCCAGAGTGCCTCCTTCTTATCCTACCTGTACTGGAGGGTCTGCGTGCTGAATGTTGTCTTGTAAGTGGCTCATAAGCATGAGGTCACGGGCCTGGTACCAGCGGGAGTGCAGGGCATGATGGTAGATATGGCAGAGGATGGCACACGTCCGGATACGGTCTGTGCGGTCCTTGGCATAGATGTACTTGCACAATCTCTCCATCAGCACAGCTGAGTCCTCGCCTTCATTTTCTACCTGATCCAGGTCAGACTGGAGGGGAGGCGAGGCACAGGGTTTGGTGAGGGGGTGATGTCGTTGGACGAAAAAGAGAGGCAAAGACAATGGCTCTAAATAGTGCAGGCTTTAGCGACCAAAGATGAGACTCCTCCCAGCCTCACCCTAGTCCCCCGTTTCCCTCCTTGTTCCACCTCAGGAAGTCCCCAGGGAATGGGAGACTTGCTATCAAGTCCTGACAGACATGGAGAACAGAGTGACACATTCCTTTCCCTGTGACACTTGGCCAAGCACACAAACTTGCCAACTTTCTGTCCCTCCTGTCAGGTGTTCTCTTCTGCTAGTTCCTCCCTTGATTAACTCCTCCTCTTCCTCATTCCAATCTCACTTCAAAGGAAAGGGACTAAGGATCATTATCTAAAGCAGCCACTACTCCAGTCGCTTTCTACTACGTCCCAATTTGAATTTCTAATTCACACTTCATATCACCTACATTTACCTCGTTTATTTATTTGAATTGCCTTTCCCCAGCACCGAATGTAAATTCTATGAGCATGAAGGACATCCCTAGTTGTCTTGTTCACCATTACACCCTTGACTCAGTGGGCACGTATGGGCATTCACATTTTACTGAGTAATGTCCTGTATTTTCCCCATCCCAATGCCTCTAATCCAAGCAAAACAAGCCAAGTGGACAATGATTCTCAAAGTGCAGTCCCCAGACCAACAGCACCACCTAGTATATGTCAGAAATGCAAATTATGGGGCCCCACCCAGACCTATTGAATTAGAAGCTATGGGGGTGGGGCCCAGTGTCTTAGGTCCTCCAGGGTGAATGGGTATTTTGCATTATTTTGGTAAATTCTTCATCCATCCGTTCCACCAGAGTTAGGATACAGCCACGGACACGCAGCGGCTGAAAAGGTAGAGGAGGAGTAAACATATCAGCCTTGATCTCAGCCCTGCTAATCCTTCTATCTCTACTGAGCTTTCCCAGAGCAGACAACATATACCTCTCTAATTAGCCTGCTAATCCCTCTCTTTACCTGGTCAACATTATGCAGATTCTCGCTCTCTTCCAGAATGTTCTCTCCAACAAAGATGTTGGGGTTTGCAAACAGGATGTCCATCAGCTCATTGATGCAGTCCAGGCACTTCTGCCACATCTCGGGCTGCCGAGAGATCAGAAGGCAATCAGAGGTGTGCAGGTGGAATAAGCAGATGCCTCCCAAGAGCCCCTTCACCAGGAATCCCTGGGGCCTTCAACCACCAAGGCTGTTTCCACAGCCCTTGAGTTTTAAGACATGAAGTACCCTCCCCTGACCCACCAGCTTCAGCCCTGGGATGTTCCTCTTTGCTGCCCTCACCTTCATGTATGTGGCCAGATTGGGGTTGTAGTCATAGAGAGATGCAATGATATTGAACTTGATCTTGACAATGACACCCTCCCCAAGATTGTTTTCAGAAGCAATCTGAACCAGCAGCTGTAACAGCTCAATCTGGGCTGCACTGGAAAGGTACAAAACAGGGTGAGGCATTAGAGACAAGTCAAAAAGCCTCATCCTGTCATGCAGCACAGCCCCTTCAGACCAGTAAGGTGGGCTCATTTCTATTATCCCTATCCTCCCCACCTCTATCCCACTTGCTTCTCCTTTAGAAACTGAAAACAGAAACAGCATTAATGTTAACAATCTACCATCCTCTTCAGTCACTGAATGACTAAAGGTGAGCATTATTCCCATTTTATAGATGGAAAAACAGTCCTGAAAGGTTAAATGATTGGTTTAAGGTCAGAGATAGAGTAAATGGCAAAAAATGGACCAGAATGTTCCAAATATACTATTCCTTCCACTAGAGCCACACACAGATCTTCCCCGAACAGCATTGTCTGCCCATAAACCTCTACCCTGTTTCTTACAGCTTTCACCCTGCAAGCCCAGAGCCAAGGCCCACAAATCTTACCGATCAGTTCCCTTCTTGCCTCGTGCCTGCAGGATCTCATTCAGTTTCTTGATGACAACGGCATGGGTGATCTCAGTTCCCTTGGCAAACATTTTTGGTTTCTCCTAGGCAACACATAGCCTGTCATGTGCAAGCCAATAGAAAACCATTCTTTCTTTTTCTCCCAACCCAACTAGACTGTACCTGTATGCTCTCCCCAATTGTTTCCCAATTCATTTTAATTCTAAAATCCTCACCTTAACGAGGGGCACTCCACCTCGGACCCTTTCCCACTCCCCGCCTTCATTGTCCTCCTCCTCCTCGTCCAGACGCTTTGATTTCCTATCGTGCTTCTTCTTGGCTTTATCTTCCCGTTTCTTCTCAGCCGCTTTCTTGTCCTCCTCTGTGGCGGGGGCCCTGCCAGAAGACATGGGAGAAGATGAAAGACCAGCCCCTTCTCCATCGCTGAGGCTTCTTCCTCCCATGAACTTCTTTCCCTCCAGCAAGTCCTAAGTTACACTCTAAAATAGTGACCTAAAGTTAACCATAGTCATAACCAAAGCAAGGACTATTAAGTATTTGAATTGCCAGACTACTTACCAAGGTCTGTCACCATATTAAACCAACTAAGAAACTCAAGAAGGGAACAATATGGCCTAGTCTATTAAAAGTGGAGATGCTAACCAGGCCACTGTAGACACAGAAACAGCCTGTCATGTTCCTCTACAGTGAACCTCTAATGTTTCCCAGAGAACCCATAGGAAACAGTTGTTTTTTGATACTAATTGCTCTGTCCAGACTAACCTAGGAACAGCAATTTTTTTGCACTTTTTTTCTTTTTACAGATTTTAAGCTGACTGCTCTGTACAGACTGACCTAGGAATAGCACATTTTTTTTGCACTTTTTACAGATTTCTTGCACTTTTTCTTTTTACAGTAAAAAGGCTTTGCTGAGTTCTTTGAGTCATTCTAGCATATTATTGAACCTAAGAGGACTGCAGGAAATTTGAATTCATAGCTGGTTGGTCAGAAGTACAGGTGCCGAACTTGAGACTTGCAACTGGTGTCTGAGGTAGGGAGTCATCTGGAACTGAACCCTTCGCCTGTGGGTTTGGACTAGTATCAGAATGGAACTGGATTGCTGAACACCTAGTTGGTGTCCAGAAAGTTGGAGAGCTGGTTGGTGTGAGAAAAAAACCCAAACAAATGGTATCAGAAGTGTTCTGAGTAAAAGGAAATTAAATATGCAGTGCTTTCCAGACTTGACCAGTGTTCCCTAAACCACACAGTGAAAAAGGTTCTCAATTCCCAGACAAGAAAAAGCTAAAGGAGTTCAGCACCACCAAACCAGTATCACAAGAAATGTTAAAGGGATTTCTTTAAGAAGAAAAAAAGGTAAAAAATGTGAATAATAAAATAGCAATAACTACATTCCTATCATTAATTACTTTAAACATGAGTGGATTAAATGCTCCAATCAAAAGCTGGAGTGTGGCTGAATGGATAAGAAAACAAGACCCATACATATGCTGCCTACACAAGACCCACTTTAGGTATTAAGACACATAGACTGAAAGTAAAGGAATGGAAAAAGATATTTCAGGCAAAGGAAAACCAACAAAAAAGCAAGGGTAGCAATCAATACTTATATCAGACGATACAGATTTTAAAACAAATGCTATAACAAGAGACAAACAAGGACTCAGCAATTCCACTTCTGGGTATTTATTTGAAGAAACTCAAAACACTAGTTTGAAAAGACATGCATCCATATGTTCACTGCAGCATTATTTACAATAGCCAAGATATGGAATCAACCTAAGTGTCCATTAATAGACAGATAAAAAAGACACAGGACATATATATAATGGAATATAACTCAGCCATAAAAATGAATGAAATACTGCCATTTGCAACAATATGAATGGACCTAGAGGGCATTATGCTGAAATAGGTCAGAAGGAAAAAAACCAAAAATACCATGATTTCACTAGTTAAAAAAAAAAAACAAAAACGAATAGAATATACAGATGTCAAATGATAATGTACACCTGAAAATTATATAATTTTATTAACCAGTGTTACCCTGATAAATAATTAAAAAACAAACAAACCCATGAACAAACAAACAAAACAGACACGCACACACAGATACAGAGAACATCTGATGATTACCAGATGGGAGGTGTGTTGGGGGGATGAGTGAAAAGGGGAAGAAATTAGGAAGTGCAAACTGCCAGTTATAAAAACAATCACAGGGATGTAAAATATAGTATAGGAAATATAGTCGATAACATTGTGGTAACAATGTATGACATCAGATGGGGTGCTAGACTCAATCACAGTGATCACTTTGTGAGATATGAACATCTAATTACTGTTGTATACCTGAAACTAATATAACATTGTATGTCAACTGTAATTGAAACATTTTAAATTTAAAAAAAAAAAAAAAGCTTCTCAACAAAATGCCTGTGTCTAGACCCCTCTAGTGTCAGGTAATCCCCTACCTCCTGAAGCAGTGTAACTCCAACTTTGGAAAGCAAGAAAGCAACCCCAACAGCAGCAACAGTTCTGCCTATTAAAAGAGCAGTGTTTATCAGAGCTTACTGTGTAGGACACAGGGACAAGGACTATCTTGACTTTAAAGGAAGAAACTGAGACCTAAGAAGGTTAAGTAACTTACCCAATGTTGGAGAGTTACTAGAAGACTAAGGGCTGGGACTGGAATTCAAATCAGAATCCTCTCCCATTCTGTGATGGTCCCAGCAAGGCTTGGGACTGTCCTCAGGAAGGCTTGCTGCCATTTATATGCTATATATGTCTATGTGCTACATACAGTTCTCAGGAAGGGAAAAAAGTAGCGACTATCACTGAGAGCTAACCACATGCCAGTCCTAGGCTGAGCCACTTCCCTATATCACCTCCCTGTATTCTTGCAGCTATCCTTGAACGCAGGGTCAAGTACTACCCATTTTACAGATAAGAAAACTAAAGATTGGAAAAGTTAAGAAGCTTGTCCAAATATCACACAGCTTATCAGGGCCAAAGTGAGATTTACACTCAGTCTGCATGCAGTGAATAATGTCGTTAAATATTTAGACTTTGGAGCCTTCAAATCACATCAGCTTTGTGACGTTAACCAACTAATATACTTGACTCTGAGATCTCTCTGTGAAAAGGGAGCAGTTGGTGCCTACAACTTGAAAGGTCTCCATAGAAGATGTTAAAGGTGATTAAAGGTGTCCTACTCTTCCCGCTGTAGCCCAAGGTACCACTATTTTTCTTACTTTTTAAGGAATTTTGAAGCCAGCACAGTCTGTTTCCCTTCTTCTTCCTCTGAGTCTGAATCAGATGATGTAGAGCCTGTGTCCCAGTCTTCATCATCTTCTGAATCTTCTGAATCCTCATCTTCATCCTTAGAAAGTCAAAAAAAGGAAGAGCAGGAAGAAGATGAAGAAACTGACTGGTCTTTCTGCTCCCCGCAACGCATGTCCCAGGGATTTACAGGAGTAGAACAAGAGTGGTTAACCATGAACTTACAATATTAAGAGCTGGATTAAGCCACCAAGACCAAGAAATGGTGACTTGCCCCAAGAACACATGACGGCTCCCCAGGGGCAGAGCTGGGCCCAGAATCTAGTTCTCTAGATTCTAGTGCTCAGTGTTCTAATCCAAGAGGAAGCCTATCCTCAAACTAGACTCTGCTAGACCCAACTCCTCCTAACTCTAGGGTTCTGTGAGTCTTTTCTTCTCCCCAGGGACCCAAGAATGGTCCATTGGAGGCAAATCACCACTCACTTTAACCCTGTCTCTTACCTCCAGCTTTTTGAGGAACTTGCGACTCTCCCCAGAAGGAGCTTCGGATTTCTTCTTCAGGAAAGTTGCAGCACTGACTCCGTCCTCGTCCTCATCCTCATCTGAAGAGCCTGGTGGGAGAGGGGAGAGAAAAGAGCTAGAATGGTGAAGAGCAAGGCTGAAGGACACCAAGAAACCAGGCTAAGGGAACCCCTAACTTTAGATTTCTGAATCATCTGCAGAGTCTCTTCTCTCACCTTCTGAATCCTCCTCATTCTTCTCAGCATCTTCATCTGCAGACTGTTCAGGGTTCTTGAAAGAGGGAAATGAGTAATTAAGGATGCCTTCCAATCACCGCTCCATCCTACCCCTCCACCCCAGAGAGCCTTGTCATGATTCCTTCTCCAGTCACACCTCCCATCTGCAAATGCTTTTTTGTCTCAGTGATGAGGTCACTGTACCCACAACTCAAAGTCTGCCTCTAGCATTCCCTACCTGCTTGTAATTTGTAATATGGGACTCAAAATCTCGGTTATATTTTCGGATCTTCTGGCGCAGGGTGCTCAAGGCCTTGGCATTGTTCTTATTCATCTTCTTCTTCCCTTCCTTGTCTTCCCATAGCTAAAGAACAGAGAAGGAAGAAAGAGAGAACAGGGATCTGAGACTAAGTAGCACTTCCTAAGCTTCAGGTTTCACCTCCACTTTCGAGGCTTGTTATCTACCTGCATGCCATCTATACTAATTAATCGCACCTGTTACTTTTTAAAAGCGCCTTTGCATATCACCACTAAAAGTACAAAACCACAAATAAGAGGCAATATAAAAAAAAATTAAAGTTCTTGGCCAAAAGAGTTTCCTCTCCTTGTATTATTCCCATTTCTTGGGTTCTGGGAAACACTGTACATAGGCAAACAACCCAGAAGAAACATGATCCCTGAAAGTGGATTAGAAATAGGCCCCAGGCCCCATAATCGCCTTCTGGATCCCCCCTCACCCAAAGGAATCAGACCTCATTAAGATAGTCCTCCAGGTCAGCCAGGATGCGAATATAGAACCGGGGAACACCTTCCTTGTCCACAATACTCTTAGCTTTCCCGTATGCTTTTCCCAGGAGCTCAAACTCTTCCAGGCACTTGGTGACATCCCGAATCTTCATGGCATTACGAATAGTCCGGATAAGGTTGGTTAGCTCCTCAAACCTGGGATGGGAATCCAATACCACATTGGATATGCCCACCATCGCCACCCAGAAAACTTTCCACTGCGCCAGAGACTCCCCACAACACAGGCTCCCCATGGCCTCACCTCTTGTCCTTGGCACTTCGAACAACTCTCTTGGTATCTTCTTCATCCTCACTCAGCAGCAATGGTCTATTTGGAAAAAACACAGACCATTAATCTTAATCTCCCTTTTCAGTTCCAGTCTTTCCAAGTGATCTCTATTTCTCTTCTCAGAAAGGGCAGGTATAACTGAGTAACGCAGGCCATTTATACGCATCCTTTGTTTCTTCCTCTTCAAAGCCTCAGCACATAAACTCAATTTTTAAGTCTACTTAAAGTAAGGCCTTTTGTCAAATGTTGTAGCACATACAAAGAATGCTATCTCCATCCTCTCAAAAATAAACACACGAAGGTGCTTATTTATTGTCAGAAAACTAATTATGTGAGACACAAGTTACTAAGAAGAACTAAAAAGATGAGAAAAAGAGTCCTTCAGCTAGGCTTCAAGGTGGTACCTGAACTAGGTCCTAGAAAGCAATGTTTTGCAGAGTGTGAGAGGCCAAGAACGAGGAAAAAGTCTGTGGTTTGAATACCTCCATTGACAGTATTTTTCTTTAATAATGAGAAACCAGACCACAGACAGCACTCAGCCAACAATCTCTCTTCTTTCTTTCCATCTTATCACTTGTTCCAATTATATTCTATTTTATGGCCAGTACTGTTGGTTTTCCACTTGTGGCAGTGATGTGAAATCATATCTATATGGCTTTACATGTGTATATATAGTTTTAAACAATAGACAGGCATGTGGCAAAAATAACGAAGGTGCCACGCATATGACAGAAGTTTGAAAAATAACATTCCACTGTTTCAAAGGGTGAAAAAAATTTAATGTGTAGAGAAAGGTAAAGTGTTTCAGTGAAGGTAAACATGAGAAAAAGATACATAGATGTTTTTAGAACCTGCCCACAGTGCCAGGTGGTTCAGCTTCAGAGCCACATCAAGGAGCTCCCAACTATCAAAGGAACGTTTTGAGAAAGGGATTTTGTAGTAAGAATAATTATGACTTTTGAAGTCCGATGACCAGCAGAAGAGGGGAGGTAGATGGTATAAAGGTTATGGACATGGAAACAAGTTAGGAGACTAATTCAACTGATCTATCCAGTGGGAAACCTCTGTGACTATGCCCCTGGTACCCGGTGGGTGGACTCCCACAATTCACAGTACCTTAAGTCGTCCCTCCAACACTGCTCCAGTCCTACAGAACCTCATCTTCATTCTCACCCGCCCCCCAATACAGGGCCTTCTGAAGCCTGCCGAACCCCGCACTCCACGAGTGGTCATCACGGCACAGGCCTTCCACTCACTGTTTGCCGTAGTTACCCCCGACAGGTTTGGTGACGAGCTCCTCCCCGGAAAGGGACGACTCTGACTCGCTGTCCGAACCGGTGGTGAAAAACCGCGACATGGCGACGACGCGGGGCGGCTGTGGCGGGCGCGGCCGGACCTGCGGGAGGGCTGGAGTCACGTGCCACGAGAAGGGGTCCGAGCCGCCACCTCCCGACCCCCGCTTATCACAGTCCCCGCACGCACCCCTTTCCCGGTCGTCCACCTCAAAACACGCGGCCCAAGAAAGGCTTACCAGCTGAACCTGAGAGGAGTCACACCGCAGAACGGCGAAAACGCGGAAAGAGAAGGCGGGGCCTTTGCGTCACTTCCGGGAGCACTGACGAACTGTATCGGGTGACTACAACTCCCAGTGGCCTTCGCGCCACGCAAGGGGCGGGGATAGCCCCGCTGCGAGTTTGGTGGGAAGGACGTTGTTTCAAGAGTCCTTGATCTGATGGTGCGTTGTATTTTATTACTAACAGATACTAGCACCGACTTCATAAGGTGTTATGAGAATTAAATGATTTAGCATATGTGAAGCATTTCGGACAGTGCCTTGTACAAAATAAGCGTGTAATAAATAGCTAGTATTCATTCATTCCATAAATACTTGTTTATTGAGCATTTATTATCAACCGGTAGCATTCTAGGCACTGGGCAAAGTAGTGAACGAAATAGAAAAAGTCCCTAATTTTACAAGGAATTTATAGTATAGTGGAGTGGCATAATTAACAGGTAAATAGATAATTTCAGGTAATAAGCACCATAAAGTTATTAAAGTGACAGGTTAGATAGGAAGATTATTTTGGATAGGAAGGGCAGAGGTGACATTTGAGCTGAGATCCAAATGACAGGAAGGAGGGAGCTGTGCAGAAGGTCATCTAGGGAAAAAACATTCCTAACTCCTTTTCTGGGGAAGGGCAGGAGCAAGTCTGGGCCAGGTTTTAGGAATAAGGAGGCCAGTGTGCTATCAACAAAGAGAGCAAGGCATTAATAGCATAGGAGTAGACAATACTAGATCATGCAGGTCCTTGTTGGCCTGTGGGTTTAAATCCAGGTGCGTTGGCTGAACCATCAGCAGGGGTTTTAGCAGCACAAGGACTGTTTTACATTTTTTAAGATGGTTTCATTCATTCAGCATTTGCTATATATCTGGACCTGTGTTTAGTCTTGGAGGCACGATGCTCCCCTGAATAAAAAGTGGGAATTAACAGATTAAGGGGAAAGAAGGCAACTTTAGATAGAGAAAACAGTATGAACAAATTCCTGGGGACAGGAAAGCACAGGGCACATTCAGTGGCTGGTATATTAGGGTTAAAATGTGGCAGGACCTCTCCACATGTCCTAGCTTGTCACCTCTGTTCTCCTTCCTCCCTCCCGCTTCTCCTCTTTGTGTCTCTTTCTCTCCTTTCCTCCTTCCCTCTCTCTCTTCCCACAGAGCCACTTGATTCTGACATCAGCCTCTTTGCCTCTTTAAACAGATATGGAATGCACTGAAATTGCCAGTGAGGTAAAAGGTAAAGCAGATTGAGTGAGATGAAGATTAACGTCATTGAAGATGAAGAAATGCAAATTCATACTAAAGTAAAGCTACTGATTTTAGAGTGGTTTCCTGTTACTTTCAAGACCCCGATCATGTGCAAAGGAAAAATCATACCAAACTATTTTTTTACTAATCCTTTACTAAGTCATTATGAAAAATTTCAATTTAACAGAGAAGGGGATTTTTAAGTAAACTTTTTTTGTGAAGTGTAACATAGATGCGGATAAGTGACATCATAAGTACACAGCTTGATGAGTTGTCACAAAGCAAGCACACCTGTGTAACCAGAGTTCACATTAAGAAACAACATGACCAGATCCCCTATCCAAGTTCCCTTCTGGTAACCCTCTCCAGTCAATGCCCAGCAGGTTTCTGAAATTTTATTTTTTATCATGAAATATTTCAAACATAGAGACAAGAATAAAGGCTATTCTAATGAACATCTACATACTCTTAATCTACCTAGGATTGTCAAAACTTAATATGATACCACATAACACATTTCTGTGGCTCATTTTTTTAAAGAAAAATAAAAAATACACTTGGGACATTCTAGGTAAATGGAGGTCTTAATGAACAAGGTTCATTGTACATCCACAAATATCTTTAAAAGTACCTAGCATGTGCAAGATACTTTCACAAAATTATCTCTATTTTAAAACAATGCATGTACATGATCCCCAAATGTAAATGATACAAAAGAATTACAGGGAAAAAACTCTTCCCACCTCTGACCTCTAGTTCCTCAGCTTCTATCCCCAGAAGCAAACATAATTATTTGTTTATAGTGCAATT
>NW_006436812.1:8257895-8262336 GCF_000325575.1 Pteropus alecto
GATATAGATATATGTGTGTATGTATAAGAATTATATAGATAAGAATATATACAGTAATCCTTCCTATTCACGGGAGATATGTTCCAAGACCACCCCCACTGGATGCCTGAAATCGGTAGTACTGAGCACTATGTGTACTTTATCTTTTTCCTTATACGTAGATATTTGTGATAAAGATTAATTTATATATTAGGCCCAGTAAGAGGTTAACAATTACTAATAGTAAAATAGAACAATTATACTGTAATAAAAGTTATGTGAATGCTGTCTGTCTCTTCTCAAAATATCTTATTGTACTATACTCACTCTTCTTGTGATGATGTGAGATGATACAGTGCCTATGAAATGAGATGAAATGAAGTGAATGACGTAGGCATTGTTATATAGCATTAGCTACTACAAGGGCTACTTAAACACAAGCACTGAGATACTGTGGCAGTTGATCTGATAAAACTTAACTAAATGACTAATGGGCCGGTAGTGTATACAGTGTAGTTATGTCCTGGGTGGGATGGAGCGGGACAGCACGAGATTTCATCACACTACTCAGAATGGTGCACAATTTAACTTGTAAATTGTTTATTTCTGGAATTTTCTATTTAATATTTTCGGACCACAGATGACCACTGGCAACTGAAACTTCAAATAAGGGAGACTGCTCTGTATTGATATCCAAAATTGGATATACTATATATGGATAGCTGATAGATATCTATATATGTATCCTTATCTGTATAATATTATACACACATATACACATATATCTATACACTTTTATGTATCTACATCTATGTAGAGAGACAGATTAATACAGGGGTCCCCAACCGGCGGGCCATGGAATGGTACCAGTCTGTGGCCTGTTAGGAACCAGGCTGCACAGCAGAAGGTGAGCAGCTGGTGAGCAAGCGAAGCTTCATCTGTATTTGCAGCCGCTCCCCAGCACGAGTATCACTGCCTCAGCTCCATCTCAGATCATCAGGCATTAAATCTTCGTAGGAGCACTAGTCCCTGGTGCCAAAAAGGTTGAGGACCATTGAATTAATAGATCTATCAATATCTATCTATATGTCTATATAGATAGAGATGGACTATATAGAGCCCCATTCTTTTTTTACACAAATCATAGCATACTTTATGTGCTCTTCTGCATGCTATTTCATTATTCATATGTCTTGCAGCTCATTCTGTAATGCGTATGAATCTATCTTATTCTTGTACCATTGTACAAGACTATTGTACCATCATATCATAAATAATAAAATGCATTTCCTCAGACTCCTATTCATTAATTCTTCTTTTAAACCTTTAAAACACCCCTGCAAGATGGGTATTATTGTCCAAATTTAAGAGAGGATGTTGACATCCTCAGAGATCAAGTGACTTGCCCAAGTTTACATCGTTAGCCTGTATTCCAAGCCCAAAATTAATTACAGCCATCTAAACTATTGAGAGCTTTGCTGTTTTAGAGCTAGACCCCTAAAAATTTTTGAGTTGACACAACTTGGTCTTGTGAGTAGGATCGATGAAACTGAGGTCAGCAGAGCGAAGAAAACCTGATAATTTCTTCCTTTATGAGCATAACTAGACTCTATTATGGGAGCCAAAAAGAACATGGGTGGTTTTAATGGGTGAATTTAGTTAATGCCTAGATTTTGATGGGGTCATTAATGGCCCCAGAGCAGGAAGCACAACCTGGAGGAGCTTTGCTCAGTCTGGTGTCTCCGATTCACGTAGGCGTCACATTTCCCTTAGATTACTTCTCTTCCAGTTCCTGTCATAATGCAACCAACAAGCAGAAAAGTGGTAGTCATTACTGGCATTTGAATAGCAATTTCAAATACCATAAAGACATTTGAAACTCACGTCAGGTAGGCAGGAAAAGCAGCTATTACTAACCTCATTTTACAGATGAGAAAACCAAGACCAAAAGGGCAGGTGAGGGCTAACTTAGTGACAGCTCGAGGTCCTGAAACTGACCATAGCAGGACACATCATAATTGTGGAAGAGGAGTAGCCTGAGAGGAGGCAGAGAATGGAACTTGGGGAAGAGGAGGAGGTAGCGGTAGGACTCCTCTTTGGAACTAAATCCTAAGTATTATGCTCTTCCTATTCACTTAACTCCAGCCACTGAGGCCTCAGCTTTATCAGACCCAATGCCTAATTTTTAAAATAAATATCTTGAAACACTTTATAAAATTCAGAGATAGTATAACCTCTGACACACAGTTTTATTTTGTGTGTGTTTTATTTTCCCAAATAGCCCTGAGCTCCTTGAAGACAGGGATAGTACTTTTTCATATGTCTCGGTATCACTCTCAGTGCATTTCACATAGTATGTTTTCAATAATGTGTTTTTTTCATATGTCTCGGTAAAAATATATTGATAAAAGCTTTATTCATGATATCCCCAGACTGGAAACAACCCAGTGCATTTCACATAGTATGTTTTCAATAATGTGTTCTTTTTATTAGTAGTATTATTGAAAGACAACATACATACAGCTAAGTGCACCTACTGTTTTGACTTCTACCATCATCTATTGGTTTTGTCTGTTCTTGAGCTTCATATAAATAGAATTATAAGGTATGTCTTTTTTGTGTGTCTGACTTCTTTCAGAAGCCTATGAGATTCATCCATGTTTTTGACTGCTGGAGTCTTCAATTGTGTGACTATGCCACAATATATTAATTCTCCTGTTGATTTGGGTTGTTTCCAGTCTGGGGATATCATGAATAAAGCTTTTATCAATATATTTTTACAAGTCTTTTTGTGGACTATTCTCTTGGGTGCGATAGCTGTGCCATAGAGTAAGTGTATGCTTCAGTAAACTGCCATGCTCTAAGCGTATTTGTAAAGAAAAAAAAGAAAAATGCTTTTTATTAAAAATACGTATTTAAGTATGTAAATACTGAGACATGATTTCCCTCGAAGATATGAAACAATTCAGAGATTTGCACCTACTTGCAATGACAGAGAGAAGACAATTATAACATAAACAAATATTGAACTTTTTCTTTGTATTTGACATTTTGAAATAAGTATGTGTATATGTTCTTAGCATTTTTATATATAGTAGTCTCCTCTTATACATGGTTTCACTTTTCATAGTTTCAGTTACTCACGGTCAACCCTGGTGCCAAAATATTAAATAAAAAATTCCAGAAATAAACACTTTGTAAGTTTTAAATTGCATGCCATTCTGAATAATGTGATGAAATCTCACACTATCCTGCTCCATTTCAGTGAGACTTGGATCTTCCCTTCGTCTAGTTCATCTTCTCTGTATATGCTACCTGCCTGTTTGTCACTTAATACCTGTCTCGGTTATTAGATCAACTGTTGCGGTGCCACAGTATTTGTGTTCGTGACGCTTATTTTACTTCATAATTGTCCCAAAGCACAAGAGTAGTGATGCTGGCAATTGGAATATGCCACAGAGAAGCTGTAAAGTGCTTCCTGTAAGTGAAAACGTGACTATAGCATAAAAAGATATTTTGAGAGAGACAACATTCACATAACTTTCATTACAGTATATTGTTATAATTGTTCTATTTTATTTTTGTTGTTAATTTCTTACTGGGCCTAATTTATAAATTAAACTTTATCATAGATATGTCTGTCTAAGAAAAAATATAGTATATATAGGGTTGATTACTATCTACAGTTTCAGGTATTCAGGCGGGTCTTGGAATCTATTCCCTGAGAATAAGGGGGCAGGGCTACTGTATACTTAGAATCTCAATGAATGATGTAGCCAGAAAACAATGCGATTTGCTATGGGTGTTGCCTTCAGTGAGGGGATTTTCCACATATAGCAAATAGCTCTTGGTAAAGATTTAAACAAATCAAATACAATCTTCCTTCAGTGTACCTGGTAGTTGAATTCCGGGACAATTCAATGTATATTAAAACCAAGCAAGATATACTTTGAGCTCACTATAAAATGAAGTTAGATTGTTGGCCTCTATTGTTAGATATCTGTGGGGACACTGAGAAGCCACTCAGGGGTAGGAAAATTACTCTTCATATAGGACAATACTGCACATGTCAGAATGGCTTGGCCCTCACTCTCTCAGGGCACTGTCCCTATTCACAGCGAGATTCAAAACACCCACCAACTTCCAAAGTGACCATAGGAGACAGTACCACCCCACCGAGAACAATTCTTTGAGACCTGTTCTAATGCAATAAACAATAGCCATCTGTGGCTTATTATATTTAACTTAACGAATTAATATTAAATAAAATTCAAAGTTTCATTTCTCAGTCATACTAGTCACATTTCAAGAGCTTAAAAACCACATGTAGAGAACTGGGCAAAATGGTGTAGATGACAGAAGCTTCGCTTATCCCGTCTTGGACCACGTCAAAGTTGAGATGGAAACATGGAGCAAACAGCAAGCAGAGTCGCCTGGGGTGGGTGGGGTCTAGATGAACAGA
>NW_006436812.1:8262359-8272850 GCF_000325575.1 Pteropus alecto
AAAGAACTAGAAATCACCCCGCAATAGTTGGAGATAGGAAGGGATGAAGACACAAGGCTGCCTGGTCCCCAGCAGCTTAGTCGGACAGAGGCTGGCAGCTGCAGATATCACTTAAAGGGGCCGTGTCCACAACTGGACTTTTGCGGTGATGGACTTTCTCACTCTGAGCACCAACACCTGGTCGGCTGCTCAGGGGTCATCAGGGTCTTGCAAGGGGCACACTGAGTTGTCGGAGAGAGGGCCAGAGTCAAGGCTTTCTCCTGGGCAGAAGTGCTAGCGGAATCCACTGCTCCTCTGTTGAGCCCTCCCTGCTTCCAGTATGCAGACACAGCTGAGACTTAATCAAACTGGGTAACAGAGGTCGATCCACTCAGAAGAGTCCCTGAAACTCCACCTCCCCCAACTCATGGCCCCACCAAAGCCATATTCAGTTGTGTCCTGGGCTAGTTCTGTGCCACTTGCCAAGCAGCGCCAAGACTCACACTGGAGGCAGCTGATCTCGTTTTCTGGCATGGCTTCTTGAGGCAACTATAAGCACAGCATCTATGGATTATTTGCAGAATCTTAACAAGTGGCCCTGAAGAGGTACAGGCTGGGACTAAACTTGGCCTGCAGCTGAACTCCTCTCAGGACTGTGCCACTGGACGCCTATTACATAAAGCCACATTAGTAAGACTGGGAGACTTAGGAGCTTTGCTTAGTACATAGAAACAGACACAGAAAGCAGCCAACATGGGAAGACAAAGAAGCAGAAACCATAAGAGAGAACAGAACAGAGATCCAGGAATAATGGAGTCAAGTAATCTAACAGATGCAGAGTTCAAAACACTGGTTATAAAGATGCTCGATGAATTTAGGGGAAGTGTAGATGAATTCAGCAAGAACTTTAACAAAGAGATAAAAAAATAAAAATGGAAATGGAAATTATAAGAGGGAACCAGTCAAAAATGAAGAACACATTATCTGAGATGAAGAGTATGTTAGAGGAAATCAACAGAGTGGAGGAAGAAGAGGATCAAAACACCGATACAGGGAATGAGAAATCCAAGGACTCCCAATTAGAATGGCAAGAAAAAAAGTAACCAAGAATATAATAATAATTTAAGAAGCCTATGGGACAAAATTAAGGGTAAAAACATCTGTGTCATAGGGGTACCTGAAGAGAGAACAAGAAGTTGAATACATATTTGAAGAAATAATGATGGAAAACTTCTCTAACCTGGTGAGGGTTAACCAGGAAACTCAGAGAGTCCCAAAAACCAGGAATCCAAAGAGGCCCACACCAAGACATATTGTAATTAAAATGCCAAAGGCTAAATACAAAGAGAGAATTTTAAAAGCAGCAAGGAAAAAAAAAAAAACAGTTACGTACAAGGGAATACACATAAGACTGGCAGCCTATTTCTCAGAAGAAACTTTGCAGGGCAGAGGGCTTGGCACAGAATATGCGACGTGATGAAGACCTAGGATCTACAATCAAGAATACTTTATCTAGCAAAGCTCTCATTTAGAGTCAAAGGACAGATAAAGAGCTTCCCAGACAAAAATAAGCTAAAGGAATTCATCAACACCAAGCTAGTATTACAGGAATTGTTGGAGGGTCTTCTTTAAAAAGAAAAAGTATGTATCAAAAACATGAATAAAGAATGGTAATAACTACATATTTATCAACAAGTACCTCAAATAGAAAGGAATTAAATGCTCCAACTAAAAGATAGGGAAGCCGAAAGGATAAGAAAACATATGCTGCCTATAAGAGACTCACTTCAGATTAAAAGACACACACTCACTAAAAGGAAGGGGATGAAAAAAGACATTGCTTTGATGGACCTAGAGAGTATTGCGCTGAATGAAGTAAGTCAGATAGAGAAAGACAAATACCACATGATTTCATGTACATGTGAAATCTAAAAAACAAAATAAAAAACAGCAACAGCAACAAAAACGGAAACAAGCTTATAGATACAGAGAATATTTTGAGGGCTACTAGATGGGAGGGGGGCTTGGGGGGATGGCGAAAAAGGGCAAAGGGATTAAGAAGTACAAATGGATAGATGCAAAATAGTCACGGAGATATAAAGTGTAGCATAAGGAAAATAGACAACTATGTTGTAAAAAATATGTAAGGGGAAAGAGGGGTACCTGATTTAGTAGGGTGACCACTTCATGAGTTATATAGATTTTTAATCACTATGCTGTACAACTGAAACTAATGTGTTATTATATGTAATTGAAAAAAAATGATTGAATTGTACAATGTAAATATGAGCAACTAATTGTCTATATAATAATAATTTAAGAAGTCTATGGGACAAAATTAAGGGTAAATTAAGTATACTTCAATAAAGCTGAGACAAGAAGAAGAAGAAGAAGAAGAAGAAGAAGAAGAAGAAGAAGAAGAAGAAGAAGAAGAAGAAGAAGAAGAAGAAGAAGAAGAAGAAGAAGAAGAAGAAGAAGAAGAAGAAGAAGAGAAGGAGGAGGAGGAGGAGGAGGAGAAAGAGGAGGAGGAAGAGGAAGAGGAAGAAGAAGAAGAAAATCCTGACACATGCTACAACATGGATGAACCTTGAGGACATTATGCTACATGAAATAAGCCGGTCACAAAAAGACAAATATTGTATGACTCTACTTATACGAGGTGCCCACAGTAGTCAAATTCTTAGAGACAGCGAGTAGAATGGTGCTTGTCAGGGACTAGGGGAGGGGAGCATAGGAAGTTGTTTCAGTTTTGCAAGATAAAAAAATTTCTGCATGTGCATATAATTAAAAGTACTGGACTGCACATTTTAAAATGGTTAATGTGGTAAATTTTATGTTATGTATATTTTACCTCAATTAAAAATTTTTAAAGGCAAAAAAAAGAACAACAAAAAAAATATGTAGCAAAACTACCACAGAGCAAAGGCCTCAACCAGATGCTTTCACTGGTTAATTCTACAAATAGTTATAGGAGAATTTACACCAGTTCTTCACAAACTCTTCCAAAAAATAAAAGAGGGCATACTTCTCAACTCATTCTATGAGGGTCATATCACCTCGATACCAAAACCAGACAAAACAACACAAGAAAACTACAGACCAATATCTCTTATGAATATAGACTCAAAAATTCTCAACAAAATGCTAGAAAATCTAATACATCGACTATGGCTAAGTGGGATTTATTAGGAATGCAAAGTCATTTTATCATAGGAAAATCAATTAATGTAATACATCATATCAATAGAATAAAGAACAAAAACCACATGATCATCTCAATAGATGAAAAAAAAAACCAAACAAACAAACAAACAAAACCAAAAACTAAAAACCCAGAACATTTGACAACATCCAAAACCTCTTCAAGGTAAAAATACTAACAAACCTGGAATAAAAGGAAAGTTCCTCAGTATGATAAAGGGCATTTATGAAAAACCCACAGCAACATCATACTTAATGATGAAAGACTGAAAGCTTTTCCCCTAAGATCAGGAACAGGACAAGAATGTCTACTCTTGCCATTTCTATTCAGTGTTGCACTGGAGGTTCTAGCAAGGGCAATTAGGCAACAAAGTGAAATAAAAGGCATCCAAATCAGAAAGGTGCAGAGGACATAATCTTGTTTATAGAAAATTCTAAGGATTCTACAAAAGCCTATTTGAACTAATAATGAGTTCAGCAAGGTTGGAGGGTAAAATATCAGCAGACAAAAAACCAATTGTATTTTTATACACTTGTAATGAACAATCCAAAAATAAAATTAAGAAAACAATTTCATTTATAAAAACATCAGAAAAGAACTAAACACTTAGGAATAAATTTAAATAAAGGCAAAATGTATACTCTGAAAACTACAAAGCATTGTTGAAAGAAAATAAAAAAGACCTAAATAAGTGGAAAGGCATCCCATGTTCATGGATCAGAAGAGGCAATATGATTAAGATGACAAAACTCTGCAAGTTGATCTATAGATTCAATGCAATCCCAATCAAAATCACGCTGGCTTCTTTGCAGAAAATGACAAGCTGATCTTAAAATTCATAAAACAAGCTTGAAAAAGAAGAACAAAGTTGGAGGATTCAGACTTCTCAACTTCAAAAACTCAATATAAAACTACAGTAATCAAGACAGTGTCTTACTGGCATGAGAATAAACATATAGGTCAGTAGAATCAAACTGAGCCTAGATATACACCCCCATATATACAGTCAAGTGATTTTCAACAAGGTATGAAAACAAATCAATAGAGAAAGCCTTTTCAACAAATGGTTCTGGAACAACTGGATACCCACATGCAAAACAATAAATTTGGGCCAGTATTGGGAGTCCCTAAGACCACACTATTTCAGTGATTGCTAAGAAGACTCACAGCATTCAGTATAGTCATACTTGTAGCTATGACTTGTTATAATGAAAAGAAGCAAAGCAAAATAAGCAAAGGGAAAAGGATGGGGGTGAATTCCAGGGCAAACTAGACACAAGCTTCCAAGGGTCCTTGTGGGGTCACATAGGACATACTTAATTCCCCCAGCAATGTGTTGGAACAACACATGTGAAATGTTGCCCGCTAGGGAATCTCATTAGAGACTCAGGGCCAGGACTTTCATTAGAGTGTCACATAGGCACTCTACCTAGCAAGTACCAAAATTCCAGATTGCAGAAGGAACATAGGTGTTCAGCATAAACCATAATGTTTGTACAAACAGTTTAGGCAGTGTGAGCCACTTTATCAGTTAATGGTGGGAAACATCCTGAAATCTAAGTTACCACACTCCAGGCAAGGGCCATTTTTACAAGCAGGCTTTTACAAGGTCAGCAGTTTGAGCCTGTTATGTTAACTCTTTCTGCACTAACCCCTTACTTCACACCACACACAAAAACAGAACAAAAAACAAACTCAAAATGGACCAAAGATCTAAATGTAAGAGCTAAAACTATGAACTCTTAGAGGAAAATATAGTGGCAATTCTTCATGACCTTGGATTTGGCAATCGTTTCTTAGCTATGTCACCAAAAGCATGAGCAACCAAAGAAAAAATAGATAAAGTAGACTTCATCAAAATTAAAAACTTTTGTGCATCAAATGACACCATTAAGAAAGTAAAAAGACAACACACAGAGTGGGAGAAAATATTTGAAAATCATTTATCTAGTAAGGAACTTTATTTAGCCTATGTGAAGAACTCTTACTATTCAAAAATAAAAAAGCAAATAATCCAATCCAAATAAAAAGGCAAAGGATCCGAATAGTCATTTTTCTCCAAAGAAGATATACAAATAGCCAACAGCACATGAAAAGATGTTCAAAATCATTAGCTATCAGAGAACTGAAAATCAAAACCATAATGAGATACCACTTCGTACTCACTAGATGGCTATAATTAAACAAAAAACAAAAAAATCAAATAAACAAAAAGAAAAATAACAAGTAATAGTGAGGATATGGAGAATTATAGTCCTCATACATGCTGGTGGAATGTAAAATGGTATAGCCAGCCACTTTGGGAAACAGTCTGCAGGTTCCTCAAAGGATTAAACAGGATTATCACATGACCCAGCAATTCTACTCCTAAGAGAAATGAAAATATTATGTCCACATGAAAACTTGACACAAACGTTTACAGAATATTGTTCATAATAGCCAAAAAAATGGAAACAATCTAAATGTCCATCAACTGATGAAGGGATAAGCAAAATGTTATATATCCATGCAAAGTTATAATATTCAACCATAAAAAGGAATAAAGTGCTGATAGATGCTACAACATGGATGAATCTTGAAAACATTAAGTGAAAGAAAAACTAAAGGTCATAGAATTTTTTTATTATTTATTTTTTAGGAAAGGCGATCCTTGGTTAACCTCACAGATTGCAAGGACCTTGTCACCAGTTTTTATTTTTCACGCCTATAGCACCTGGTTTTCCTAGATGGTCTCCCATCCAAGTATTAACCAGGCCCAACCCTGCTTAGCTTCTGAGATCTGATGAGATCAGGCATGTTCAGGGTGGCATGGCCGTAGACTAGGATTTCTTTTTGAGGTGACAAAGGTGTTCTAAAGTTGACTGTGGTGATGTTCGCACATATCTTGGATTATAGTGACAACCAACTGTATGGTAGTGAAGTATGGCTCAATGATGCTGTTAAAAGTAATTTTTAAAATAATCAAGATTGAATGTGTTTTCACTCACTTAGTAAAGAATTCAAAATGATTATATCCATTGCTGAGGAGGGTGTTGTGAAACACACGCACAACTTGTGCATATAAACTGGTAAAACAAAAAACCTTTCAGAAGACAAGGTGGTGACCTATCAATAACCTAAAAAATGCTCACCCCTACACTTTCACTTTGGAGAATCTATCCTAAAGAAATACTCATATGTAGAAAATACATGGTGCACAAAGGGGTTATTTTTAATAATAAATGAAAACAAGTTAAATGGCCAACATTAATAGAATGCCTAAGTTGTAAAGATCCCTTGTGATGGAATATTATGCACCCATCAAAAGGAAACCAATTTTTGCATCCACAGCAAGAAAGTTCCTGGCTTAAAGAACATACTTAAAAGTTTTTTAACCAGAAAAAAAGAAGGCTTACAAAGAATTATTTTTTAAAGGAAAAGGGTAAATTCAGTGGTTCTCAAAATGTCGTCTTTGAAAAGCAGCAGCTGCATGCCCTGGGTGTATGACATGTGAAATGTGAGCTCTTGGTGCCCACTCCAAGCTCCCTTAATCAGACCCTGGAGGTAGGCCCAACAGTCTGTATTTTAACAAGTGTTCTGATGCACACTTGAGAACCATTGGCATAATACAATGTGAAAGGTACAGGCAGGTTTCAAACCATAGCCAATTATTGAGTGCTGACTATGTGTTCTCATGATCTCATGTCATTTCCACAACCACCTTACGTGTTGGTACTATTGTTATCTCCATTCGACAGATTAGGAAACTGAGGCACAGAGATATGAAAAGACTTGCCCAAAATCAGAGAGCTAGTGAATGGCAGAGCTGGGACCCCAGTCTTTTCTCTGCCTCCAAAGCCCATGTTGTTAACCATTGTGTCAGCACTTCCCTGAGCATGGGCCACAAACATAACCAGTCATCTCGGGGGTACTGGCTGTTCATTTTAAACACCAACAGTTATGCATTGAATGTGTTGTAGAAAAAATATATAACTCATGTTTTAAATAGTGACGTTTCCTTTTAAAATAACTAAATTTATATTAAACGTTAGTCACTTTAATGAAAAATATTAAGTAAATGGAAGTATTGTTATGCATAGATATGGCAAAAATGGTAGAGATGGTTAATAGTGATATATGGGGAACACTGAGCCCACTTCAGTTACTTAAAAAAAAAGTAACAATTTGTGTATTTTACTGTACATAATTTTTACCTTAAAAAGGACTGTACAAAAATACTGGATTCTAGTTAGCAATGTACATGCTGCATGCAGCACGTAGAGGGAAGTATATTCAAGTCAGCTCCCTACATTTAAAGTGCATTGCAAAAGTAAGATTGACTGACTGGAAGGCTGGATGTGACAAAGCAGCTGTGGCAAAATGGTCATTGTAGAACCCAGGTAATATGTACTGAGTACTCACTTGCACAAATTCTTTCAACTTCTCTGTGTGTCTGAACTTACATATTGGAGAAAAATGTATATAGATTGCCTCAAACAGTGAATGAATAAGTAAAACCTGATAGAAATCTCCTGAAGTGCTTTCTATACACTCTCCTGTATATATCCAAAGTGGGCTTTTATTACTTTTATAATAAAATAAACACTTTTTCAAGGAGACAAATGGCACAAGAGTCAATTGATAAAACGGGCCTTTATTCCGAGGGCTTAATGCCGAGAAGGAACTTCTTGAGATGAGCTTGGAGTGGGAGAAAGCTGCTCCCCTCGCTCCAAGGGGAACGTGATCTCAGCACTTCTCAACAGCCCAGCTGTGCAGGGGAGTCCAGGGGGAGAGCTCATGGACAGGCTCTGGGCTGTGGGCTTCGGGTCTGACCTGCTTGCCTGTCAGTGCAGGCCCCTGGTCATTGTGTCCTGTGTCCTAAGAAGCATAGTGTCAGGAGAGGTGGCAGAGGAAGTTGTGCAGAGGCAGGGCCAGGATCCCTGATAGGGAGATCCCCAAGGTGTCAGAGATACAGGCGGCGGCCATGGCAAATTCCCGGTGCTCATCAGTGGTCTGGGGAGGGCAGAAGCAGGGGTGAGGCTTCAGGTCTCCACATCTCTGCCCTGGCCTTTTCCAGAGAGGCCACCCACAACCCTCCTCTGGCTGGTGCTGACCTCCTGGGCAATGTTGTAGAAGGTGTTCACATAGGCAGCACCCCCCAGGAGCCCTTCAAACAGAATGATCAGGAAAACGAGGTAGATGCTCGGCAGGAAGCTCAACCACACATCCGCCAGCAGCAAGGCCAGGTTGAGGCACTGTGGATGCAAGAGGAGGGGAGAGCTGAGCCTGGGACCGGCGGTGAGAAGGGAGGCAGGTGGCCATCCAGTCCAGTGGTCTCAGTCCTGGGAGGTGCTGCTGAGGGAGAGGGCTGGTAGGCCTAGATCAAAGCCCAACACCCAGCTGGCCTACCAGATGCTGGGACCGACGTGCACCTTCTCCCTACCCTGTCCCAGCACCTTAAACCTTGTGGGTCTTGCCCTCTCCCTCCTTTACTCCTGTCAATCCTACCGCTGGGAATGCTATTCCACCCTCCCTCACTGGGGATCTCCTAGTCACCACAGTTCATAGCTCAGCTTGGATCGGGGTCACTCGCTTCTGTGCTCATGCCTCTTTCCACTGCGCTCCCTGAATAATTTTTGCCCCGTTTTACTACACTGAGGCTCTGGTTAGACCAGCGGTTCTTGACTGGACTTGATTTTGCACCCAAGTGGACATTTGACAATGTCTGGAGATATGCTTGGCTATCAAAGCTGGGGATGGAAGGTGCTACTGGCATCTAATGGTGAGGCCAAGGGTGCTGCTTGACATCCTACAGTGCACAGGATGGACCCACAGCAAAGAATTATCTGGCGCCAAATGTCAATAGTGTCGAGGTTGAGAAACTCTGGTTTAGATGGTCCCATCTCTTTTAGGAAGTCTCTCTGACCCCACCCAAGGGTGTAGGTCCCTCCTGTGCCCCAGTTCCTTGGGGGATCCCAATGTCCCATCTCTGAGTGCGAAGAGTTGCCACAACAGTGGTTCATATGCTTGATGCACATGGGAATCATCTGGGGATCTTTTTTTTTTTATTATTTATGCCTACAGCACCTGGTCTTCCTAGGTGGTCTCCCTTCCAAGTACTAACCAGGCCCGATCCTGCTTAGCTTCTGAGAGCAGACTTCAGGATTGTTCAGAGTGGCATGGCCATAGACCATGGACCGGGGCTCCACCGGGGTGAGAACCCAGGACCTTCTACATGTAAAGCAGACGTGCAGTAGACCATGGACCGGGGCTCCACCGGGGCGAGAACCCAGGACCTTCTACATGTAAAGCTGACGTGCTAACAGCTACACTATGGAACCACGTGCATGGGGATCTTGTTACCCACACAGACCTTGCCCTCAGAGGCTCTAAAGCACTTGGTCTGAGGTGGGCTCAGAGATCTAGATCTGCGTTTAAAAGAACACACCTTTGAATGCCAACTGTAATTGAAAAATAAAACATTAGAAAAAACACACCCTGGTAATACTAATGTGACCTGCAAAACACTTTCTGCAGCATTAGGCTAGACACCTTTTGTAATGGAACGAAATGATTATAAGTGCCTATTTCTATGAAGCAGCCCTGATTAAGATTTAACTAAAATCATAAGCTACATTTCAGCAGCATCTAACGAAGAACCCTGGGTTACGAATTGCTGACACAACAATTTGGAACTTTGGGGCCACGAAGTCCTGGACTGGCAATACTGCTTCAATAAGTAAACAGTTATAGGATATTTGCATGCTACTGCCATACCATTAAAGTGTAATCTATACTTATTCTGGATCTTGTTATAGATCTAAGTTTATTAAAAAGAGCAAAGGACTTTCCTATAATAGTTGTAGAAACAATGAATGCCGGTTATATAAAATTACTTTTCTTAGAATGTAGGGAATGCTGTTTGTTCGCTTAAAGTTGTAGATTACTTTATCCATGGGTAGTTGAATTTTCTCACCAGCCTTGAGATATATAATCTGTTGAGTACAACATCACTGATTCTATTATAATTCACCACGCAGAGTAAAAGAACCGTACATTTTCTCAGTGTTAGAATGTTATTTGAAAGCCTGTGTCTCTTCATAAGGCTTGTACAAATAATCATTAAATGAGTAATTCTAAAACGACCCCGAGAAGTAGATGTTGGCCATGCCCAATTTATAGATGAAGAAGCCGAGGCTCAAAATGGTCCAGACACCTGTCCTAAGTCACAAAGCTACTGACTATAGATAATGAGATTTACATCCAGGTTTGCCTGGCTACTGGGAACACACTGAACATGGAGCCCTGCTGGCCTTTTGTTCCCCATGCTT
>NW_006436812.1:8272879-8283722 GCF_000325575.1 Pteropus alecto
AGCACCAGGGGCTTAGTACCTGTAGCAGGGCCAGGGCCCACGTGAAGCGGATGTGACAGCAGCGAAGAGAAGAACGGGAGGCAAAGACACCGGCCTGGTACAGCATCTGGTACCTTGGACAGAAGCAGGGAGTAGGAAGAATCCTCTCTGGTGCCTACTCCTACGGCAGCCCCTGCCAACCCCAGGCCCTATCATCAAGGGGCCCTCTCAACAGACTGCCCGTCCTGCCACCCACCATCACTGTCCTTACCAGCGGTACTGCTGAGCGTGACTCAGGGACGAATTCCGGAAGAAGAGGAGCTCAAACTATACCAAGGACCAGACAGGGTGGATGGACAGGGATGTGTGAGTTCCCACCCTGGCCTCTATTTCCACACCCCCTGAGGAGCCCCCACTCACAAGTCCCTGATTGATGAAATACTCAGCAAAGTAAACCAAGACCAAGGGGATGATGTGGCACAGCAGGCCCTGGAAGAGTCAGAAGTGGAAGGGTGGGAAAGGGGCACTGGCCACAGACAGGACAGGCCGCAGCCACCAGCCATACCTTGAACACAGTCCATCTTTCCTGAAGGGAGAGGTTTGAGCTGGTGTCTGTGGAGAAGCAAGAAGAGAAGGGCAGCTGAGGCTGGCAGACTGACCTTGCAAAGGGTGCTGGTGGGAGTCGGCCAGCTGACACAACAGGGTGAATGCACTGGAGTGTACAATTAAAAACGGTTACATTGGCATACTTCATGTTATGTGTATTTCACCATGAGAGAAAGAGAGAGAGAGAGAGAGAGAGAGAGAGAGAGAGAGAGAGAGAGATTCTTCGTGGAAAAAAAGGAAGTGTACTAGATTTCTTTTATATCTCTTCCTTAAAAAATACTGGGTCTGAGCATTTCCTGTGAAAGTAAAAGGTTTAAATGAACTTCTAATAATGAACTTTAACATACCAGAGAAATTTCCTAGAAATTTACGTTCAATTCTTTCTTCTTCAAGCAACACATCTTTCATTACAGTAGAGAGATAGAAAGAGAGAGAGAGAGAGAGAGAGAGAGACAGAGAGAGACAGAGAGAGACAGAGAGAGACAGAGAGAGAACGAACACGTGTGTGCACTCTTAGGACCTCCTGTGTCTCCTACCTGGCTTTGACTCTGGGGCCTCGTTGCTTATCAGAGGCTGCCGGGCTGCCCTCTCTGCCTCTTCTTCCCCTCCAGGGTCCTGAGGCTCGGGAAATGTGAGCAAAAAGAAATAGCTAGGAATAGGCGGAACAAAGACAAGGTCGAAGAGCCTCTGTCAGGTGGGCAAGGCCACTCCCTCCCAGGGCAGCCCCCCTCATTTCCCCTCTAAGGCACCCCATCCTACGCCAGAGAGCTCCAGCTGTGGAAAAATGCCTCCTTCTCTAGGGCTGAAATTTGTCTCCTTGTTGCTTCTACGCAAAGGCCCTCGTTTTGACTCCTGGCTCACACTAAGCGAATCAGCTGTTTTCCTGACACTATGATTCTAATGATTGCTCTAGCTGACATTTATTATATGTTCATTTTGTGCTAGGCCAGAACCACCCAAATTCCAGTCACTTATGTTCTGCCTTCGTGCTATTTGTCATATGCGCATTCCTCTTGTGCATAATATTTTTCCCTTGATATTTTCCTTTAAACCGATTCCCTTTTTCTACATAGCCTTGTTCTAAACAATCTGTGAAATCACAGGTTTGACTGACTAATTAAAATTCTTTCCTAATACACATGAAAATAGACATAAAATTAATAAAGTCCGCCCTTGTCCCCCTCAAATCGTCTTGGGAACCACACCGTTCTAGATGCTTCACACATTATCACCTCAGAGGAAAGCAAGGAGAACCACCACATGTGGGAAAATTGAGGGTCAGAGAAGTAAAGCAACGTGTCCCACACCACACAGCTAACAGGCGGTGGCCCCAGACTCAAACCCAAGCCTTTCAGAGTCCAGAACCTACATCCCTCATAACAAGGCTGTAGGGATCTGAAGATTGGGGTCATGATCTAGTTCTCTCTCCTTGAATCCCTTTTCCTCCCAGCGCAGGACAACTTACCTGGCCAGTAGCAGAGCGGGGATACCCAGCATGGACAGCAAGGTGTGCTGGGGGGAGAGGCCAGCCTGGGTGAGGCCCAGGTAGGACAATGCCCCCAGCAGCCCCGCTCCCCCAGTACCTGAGGACCACCAGGAGATCACAGCCCTGAGGAGAACACAGGAGCACTAAGGAGGGCTGAAGCCAGCAGCAGGACCTCCTCTCTGTGCTCCCTGTTCTGCCTGCTTACCTGGGGTAGAAGGAGGTGAGTGAGAGGAAGGTGACCTCCCCCAGACCTGATGAGATGCTAGCCAAGACCACACCTGGGGGAGAACAAGCATGACAGTGGGCATAGCTAGCCTCTCCCCAGTAGCCTCAATCCCCTAAGGTGTCTGGCCATGGCCTCCTCTGTATCAGCTCAGAGGAGCTAAATACAGACCCTTGGACAGGTGGCAGTCCAGATCTGAAGAACCAACCGCTCCTCTGAATGTTCTCTCCCAGGGAGTGGTACCTCCATCCACTTAGTTATCAAACCAGGAGCAAGAACTCACGCTGGACTCCTTCTCCACCCCCGTCACAGAGCATTGGTTCCTCTGCCCATCTCAATCTCCACCTAATTCATCCATTTCTTCCCATCTCCCCCAGCACCTACCCCTCCAAACTGACCTCATCTCCCATTTTCTTGTGCGATCCTATCAGTTTCTGAGGGTTACAAAAATAACCCCTTTCCTCTGGGAAGCTGGGGAGGCTAACCCCACAAATGCTGTCGCGGGTCCTCTGGGCCTCCCACCTGACACAAAACCTCATGCTCACCACACAGGCTGGTCCCCACTGAATGAGAAAAGGCAACGAGGATGAAGCTTCCAGCTGCGCAAACCCCGCTGACGAGAACCCGGGGACTGTGGGAAGAGTGGAGAGGGAAGGGGAAGGTCAGCTTCTGCTCTCAGCTCCCAGCCCTCCCCCCACATCCTTTGCCCTCCTGCCCTCCCCGCTGCCACCCTGACCCAGACCTGTAGGGCAGTAGATGAAGGCCAAGAGGAGCCAGCAATTTGATGACAAGTGTGGGGAGGATGTCTGCCAGGAGCACCGCCTGGGACAGGAGAACAGAGTGACACTCCAGACCTTCCCAGGGACAAACCTCCGAATCGAGTGGCCAAGGAAAGCCAGAAACCAGCCAATTAGACCTGCCACAAACACAGGCTCTGAAGTCAGATCTGGGTTCAAGTCCCAGCTCTGTGGCTCCTTGGCTATATGTCGAGGCATTCATATTCTCTGAGGACATTCAGTGTCCTCACCTGGAAAATGGGGGCTGATTATAGTACCCAGCTCACAGTACTGTTCTGTGAGTTAAATGAGCCAATATATGCTACACACAGAAAGGGTTCAGTATATGGCAGTCTTTATTATTATAATGAGGACAGTCCCAGCTGGGTTCTGGGGGGCTGGGGTGGGGGGTCAGGGGAGGACCAAATGGACACTTACAGCCGTGGAGACAGAGTTGCAGTCAAATCGAGATGAGTTATTGTGGGGGATAGGCATTGGTTCTGGGTCCACCTGATGGGAGAGAAGGAAGTCTTTCTTTCACCCAGGGAGGTAGGAGGGTAGACAAACAGGGCCTGCTCTGCTCCAATGCCAGCTCTGCTCTAACTAGAAGGATGGCCTTGGGTCAGCACTGGCCTCTAGGACTTCAGTTTCTTTATGTGCACAATGGGGAGACAGAGGTTCCAAAGATGGCCTTGTAAATGGACTTTATTTCATTTAAAAATTTGGGTTTCCAGAAAATCTGATCTTGGACCAAATTCTCTGTCGATCCTGCAAGATAGCAGCTGCTGCCCTTGGGCATGCACCCTCCAACCCCTCATAGACAAGAGATTCTCAACTGGAGGTGACTATACCCGTCAGGGAACATTTGGCAATATCTGGAGACATTTTTGATGATCACGACTAGAGGGCAGGGGTTGCTATTGGCATCTAATGGATAGAGGCCAGGGATGCTGCTAAACATCCAGCAATGACAGGACAGTCCTCAACAAAGAACTATTCAGCCCTAAATGTCAACAGTGCTTAGAGGTTAAGAAACTGCTTTATACCATGGTCCTACCCAGTCAACATCTGAGTTTGTACACCTGGCACCAACTGATTCTTAAAGACCCTTTCTGTTCTGCGATATGGGAGACTGGGAACCCCATTCCATGAGTTTTTCAAGGGGGCCTCTTACCCAGGGTGAGTCTTTTATCTCCCCACAGGGACTAAATACAGTAGTGGTTGGTAGGAGAGAGGGTCACTTACATGGCTCTGGTTCCCAGATGCCCTCTGGTGGCTAAGAATGTCATGAGCAGCACTGAGCATCACCACGTAAGAGAAGTTGTTGCAAAGGCCCAGGAGCCTGGAGTGAGCAGGACAGATTTTCCCTCCCAGTTTTACTGAGATATAATTGACATATAAGAACAGATCTTAACCTCCTTTGGGGCCTACGATCTATCCAAAGTCCTAGCAACAAACCTCCTCCTTTCCTGTGCCCTTCAATCAGCTGTCTCTTTTTTCTCTATCATCAGACTTCATCTCCATTTTGTGTTAAAGTCAGAAATTCAGGCTTTGGTATCACAGACTTGAGTTCGCATTTAATCTCCAAGACTTCACCCAGGAAGAGAAGAAAGTCATCCTTGATGACTCTTTCCTCTGAACTCCCACCATGATTCAGTTCCTGTGGCATTTCTCATCCACTGATCCACTGTCTCTGATGCGCTGTGGTACGGTAGAAAGCTCCTAAAGCTTGAAACCCAAAGGACTATGTTCAGGTCCCAAGTCTGCCAAGTCTACTTGAATAGTCTCAGTCGACCCATGTGTAAAGCAGAGATACAAATTTCTCTCCTGACTACCTTGCAGAGTGCTGTAGGGATCAAAACAAGATAATACCAAAGTCCTTTAAGATCCATGAAGGATCTTGTTTGTTTACTATCTCCCAGAGCTTCACTCAGTGATGGGAATGGAACTGGGCCCAGTGTCAGAGATTTCATGTGTCCTTTTCACAAGCCTATGAAGTTACGCTACTGCTCTTCCCATTTCACCGCTGAGAAACAAGCTCAGAGAGGCTATGTGATTCTTCTAGAGTTACCTGGGAAGTCGCTTCCAACCCAATCTGCCACCTGAGTCCTTGATGTAAATATCGAGGTTAGTGCTAGAAATATTTCCTAAGGCTCAGTAGTTGAGTGATTTTAGGACGTAAACAGATGATCTTTTAAAAAGTAGTGATGCATTTATTTAAACGTGCATCAGGAAAATATTGGCTTTCTGTCTAGTGTAGTGATTTAAAGTTTTCTTTTAAAAATTACGTGTATATACAAACTTAAAGGCTTAATTGGTTCGAGAAAAAACATTAAATAAATAATCCTACAGAGGGTATGAGGATCTGGTCAAAATATTAAGTTCAAAACTTGAAGGTGATAAGTAAATAAGTGAAGTTTGGTTAATTTACAAGTTGCCTCATGTAAACCAACTGGTTCAGTAAATATTTGTGGATTCAGCTCCTTTTTCACAGCTCAATTCTTCCTTCCCTCTTTTCTCCTGTGGCTTCTCTCTTCCCACCCCATTTTTACTTATGTTGAACTCTTCAGGCCACTCACCAGAAGCCCATCGCGTTCTTCCAATGGGCGCCCTGACTGTCCGGCAGAGGGAGCCGAGACTCTGGGGCGGTCTCTTCCCCTGGGAGGGCGAGAAAAATAATTCATGACTCCCCAACCCCATTCTCAAGTGCATGATGGCTCAGCTCCGGAGCTCTTTAGGTGGGTCGCGGGGAACGGCAGTCACTCTGATGAGGGATGCTCACCCTCAGAATCCGAAAGGCGCCGCCGTGAGCCAGCACAGCCTCCCATGGTATCAAGTTCAGGTCCCCCGAGGAGTCCAAAGTCAACAAGAGTTCAGAGTTGGCTGCGATGGGGCGGATGAGGGTCTGCGACATGTGAGAAAGACATGTCGGCCCACTGCGGGTCCCAGCTGCGGCTTCTCCGCTGCACTCGCGCCCCGCGATCCACCACGCTAACCTTGGATTCCATCTCGCGCCCTCGCACGCCCACCACGCCTCACCCAACGGACTCTGCCCTCGCCCCCTTTAAAGCAGGGGCCCAACAGCCTGTACCTTTAAGAGTAGCTGAGCATTCCGCACCAAGGAACAACAGGTTGGTGGGTCACGTGACGGCACCGGCGCGTCCCCCATCACGTGCTCGGCAGTTCTGCCCACTTCCGGGTCTTCTCTCGGTCTTCGCTTTAGGCCTTTCCAGCTTCGGGGTGTAGGACCGAGGGAGGCCGAGAGAACCCTGGAACCGCTGGGTCAAAACTGGAGTGGGTGGGATCAGCAAGAAGAGCCCTGATGTTAGGTTAGCGGCGCCCAAGGCGGTGATCGTGTAGAGCCAGCACTAATCATGGCTGCGAGCGGCTTCAGTTCCTTTCGCAGTCTTCGCTTACCAAAAACAAATATGGCCACTTGGCTGTTCGTCGCAGACAAGACTGTTTCTGGCCGGGAACAAAGACCGCCAGCTGCAGGTCATTGTTATTCCTATTTGTTGCCCCTAGATTGCTTTAGAAACTGAAAATAAAGATAACGCCCACTTAAGCGGATTTCATGAATTATCTATGGGCAGTATTCAAGGCTTTAAGAGATCCGTTTCTCAATTTATTCTAGAACCAATGAATATCACCGTAATAGTCCAAACCTCGGTTTTACAGATGAGAAAAAAAGAAAAAAAAAAAAAGGAAAGTTATCAATGATCGTATAAAGTTAGGCGTAAAGGTGACCTTAGAGACCCTTTTAGCAATAAGAAATCGAGCACCAGAGATTGGTACTGGCTGAGCAGGCTGCTGCAGGATTTCTGCCAGCATCAAAGGTGTTTAGCTTAGTCCAGACGATTCCAAGTCCCATGATTCTGATTCTGTGATCTCATCAAGTTCCTCTAATTGGAAATTTGGGAAGTGGGGCTCAGGGGACTGGGGGAAGAGGTGTAAATCAACTTCATTTCACATAGTCCGGAATAAGGAGTGGATGCTCTTACCTTCCTCTAGGTGGTAAAGCAGCATTTTGCGTTTCCTTCATCACATCCTTCCCCTGCTAAATCTCTGCTGTGGGCTTCCAATAGCTGGTGCCCAGCTCTACTAGCTCTTTCTCACCGCCAGGCCCTCAGACTGCCGTTCGAAATGTATTTCCTTGGTCTTCTTCCCAGGTCACTCAACCACTGAAAAATGGGGTCCTACTACCCATACAGGGCCCTGGAAATTCAGCAACATGTCATACATGGCCTCTGCCCTCAAGGAACTCACAGGAGGGTGGGAGGTAGACACAAATAACCACAATGAGAAGCTCAGCCAAGTTTTGTTTCGCAAGAATGACTGCAGATGAGGGAATGGGCATTTAAGCCACCAAACCAGCCCCTTCTTTCCCTTGGGGAAGCATTAATGGCCTTGAAATGAAAAGCTAGAGCTCTTACCAGCCCCCTCCTCACTCCCACTCTTTGTCCTCAGGCAAAACAGGAACCACAAACCCCAGCTTCCTCTCACAAAGTGGCTGTGGCTTGGGGGGAGGCGGAAATGGCTGAGGTGTTAATATAAGACCTGAGTCATTTGAGCTGCAGTTGCCACATGCCCCCTCCCCCAGTCCCAATTCTGAGGTCTCTTGCTCCCATTTTTTTCCTTTCTGGCTTCCTCCCTTGCCATGTAGCTCCTAAAGTGCACCTGAGTCCCCTGTGTGGTACACATCCATTTCCCAGCCTCGGCTGGAAGCTGCTGTGGGCATTGCGGAAGGTGGGTAGGGCCTGGGGTAGGGATGTGTCAGGGGAGACAGGGGAAGAGGAAGTGTCTTGGGTCCCGGGGAAGACCAGCTTGTCTTGGTGGGTGGAGACGGTCATTGCCAGCCTTCTGGACACACAGGCACAGACAAGATGGATTTTCTCCGGCTACATCTCCCTGAGCTGCATCAGGCCTTGAGGGGGGCACTGGTGAGAGGGACAAAGAGATGCCAGAGACTTTCACCCTGCTCACCCGGGCTTCACCTTCTTTCCTCCCTTTGAACTTCTCCTCAGACTTGAGGTTCCTTTCCTAGGATCAGGCAGCCTTCTAGCCCAATCTTTTCTGGATTTCAATCCTCCCACCTCCACAAACACATCCACATAACTTGAATCTAGGCCCTTTCCTATTCCTTCTATAGATCCTGTTCTCCTTCTCCTCCTGATTTCAGAACTCCTCTTCCTATTTGGAGTTTCTCTGGCCCAGGGCCCCCAGGGAGAGAGCTGGGTCTCCCCTTAATGGCTTCATCCCTTCTTTTTCTTCTAGGATTCCTTCAGCACCTTTGTCTCCTACCTTATAGGAGATGAGGTCCCCATTGCAGAGAGGAGGGAGGCGCGGGCAGCTGAGGAACTAGGGGAGGTGGCTGCAGGAAAGCCAGGGGAGACTGCAGAGGAGGGAGCCCAGGAGGCCCTGGAAGGCCTTGGAGGCAGCGAAAGCAAGAGGGATGGAGGACTTAGAGGGCCTGGAGAGGGTAGAAGATGCCAGGAGGGAAGCTCAGCTACAGAACAAACCTGGGGTTGGAGAGAAAGCAGCTCCTATGGGTCTCAAGCAGATAGGCAGGATACTGGGGCCTGGGAGGCAGCCAAAGCCTCCCAGTGCCAGGAGCCAAGTGCCCCCTTGGAGGCCAGAAAGAAGTCTGAGGCAGGGTCTGAGGCTGGTAAAGACAGGAGCAGCCAAGCCCAGGAGAGTCAGGAGCACAATGTGCAGGAAGTGAACAGAGAGGAGACACTGAGAACTTGGGAACAAGAGGAGGAGGAGGAAGAGGTCAGGGCAAGAGAGCCAGGGGTGGTTGGAGGGGTGGAGTCAGAGTGGACCTGGCAGAAGGAGCCTGAGAGGAAGGCCAGTGCTGATGGGCAGAAGATAGAGAGTGATGTCAGGGAGTTAGAAGAGGCAGTCGAGGAGGTCGTTGCAGAGGAGATCCAGAGGGCTGGGGTGAAAGAGGCTGAGAGAGAAGAGATTGTGGTCATGGTGAGGAATGACCAAAGCACAGGGGCACAGTGGACACAGGAGCTCGGGGCAGAATCTGAGGATGGCACAGCCTTGGGCAGAGAGAAGGCCAGCGCAACCTTAGGCAGGGAGGAGGCCTGGACACCCTCAGGTGGGGAGGAGGCCGAGAAAACCTCAGATTGGAAGGAGGCCAGTACAGCCTCAGATGGGGAGGAGGCTGGGACAGCCTTAGGCAGGGAGGAGGCCTGGACACCCTCAGGTGGGGAGGAGGCCGAGACAACCTCAGATTGGAAGGAGGCCAGTACAGCCTCAGATGGGGAGGAGGCTGGGACAGCCTTAGGCAGGGAGGAGGCCTGGACACCCTCAGGTGGGGAGGAGGCCGAGACAACCTCAGATTGGAAGGAGGCCAGTACAGCCTCAGATGGGGAGGAGGCAGGGACAACCTCAGGTGGGGAAGAGGCTGGGAAAACCTCAGGCAGGGAGGAGGCTGACCTCCCAGGAGTTCGGGAGACAGAATATGGGGCAGTCCCAGGAGATAGGATCCCAGAGGGTACCAGGAGAGTCTGGGCCCTAGAGATGACCTTGAAGGGAGACCAGGAAAAGGAGGTGAATGGAAATAGAGAGGCAGAGGTAAACCTGTTCTTGAAACAGACTCAGGCCCTGGGAATTGAGGATGTAGAAGAAGTGGCTAAGAACCAGACAGCAGGGAGGGAGGCTGCAGAACGCCAGGGGTCAGATGAGGAGGTAGGGGAGGGCTTTGAGGGTCAGACAGATCAGGATGAGAAAGAGGCCATGGGGAGGCAAGACTCAGAGATCAAGGCTGTTCAAGCCAGTCTAGAGGAGTTGTTGCAGACACAGGAAGCCAAGGAGGAGAAAGAGAGTTGCTGGGTCGTAGAGGTTGGGCTGCCCCAGGACAAAGCAGCAAACGAGGCTGAAGGTGATGCTGACTTGGAGGCAACTCCAGAGACCAGACCTGAGAAGGAGTTCAGGGAGGAAAAGAGTGAGGAGGAAGCTCAGATGGGTGGAGAAGCATTGGGGGTGGAGTGTGGTGCCCTCTGGCACAAGGTCAGTGAAGGCCAGGAACCTGAGCTGATGCAAGGCCCCCAGATCCCAACAGAGCAACCTGAGGAAGGACAGGGGCATAAGGAAGGGCTATGGAGCATTCCGGCTCTGAGCAAAGAGGAGACAGAAAGGAGCCTGAAGGAATATCCCAGTAACATAGAGTATGTGAAGCCTGACACCTGTGAGGCAGAAGCTTGGGAAAATGGGAGCAGAAGGGATAGAGAGAGAGTGAATACCCAGGAAGAAAAAGCAGGTACTGAAGCTGGGGAGGAGGAAGTGACTGGAGGCCAAGAGTCTGCACTCCCAGAGGTCTCTGAGGCATTCAGAGAGTGGAAGAAAGCAGAAGAAGCAGGGTTTGCAGCAAAGAACCAGGAGCTGGGTGGAAGGCACAGGGCAGCATCAGGGACAGACCAGTCACCTGGAGAGTCAGATGCCAGAAAAACCAAGGATGAGGAGGTGGAGGCCAAGGTGCTCTGGGAGACAGATAAAACATCCAGGAGAGGCTGGAGGCTGGAGGGGGCAGCTCTAAGCCTCCAAGACAGTGAAGACACATGGGCCAGTCCTTTGGCTGCTGAGGTTGTGGAGGATAAGGCAGCTTCGGATGGAAGGGCCGCTGGGACTAGAGAAGGACCTGAAAGAGAGGCTGGGGAAACTTGGGATGAAGCACTTGGGCGAGGCTGTAACTCAGAGGGGAGAGAGGATGCTGGCAGAGGTGAGGAGCTGGTGGACGCCGCAGAGGGAGAGAACAGAGATGGG